>NC_140968.1:12749273-12774273 GCF_056783735.1 Eptatretus burgeri
CATATATATATCTATATATATATATATATATATATATATATATATATATATATATATATATATATATATATATATATATATATATATATATATACGATAATTTTGTGAGACGCTGACTCGCTTTTGTTATTTATAGGCAAGTGAACCTAACTGAGACAGCAGGTTTGGTGTTCTCGCTGGCCAGAAATGTTTTATTTATTTAAGCATGGGCGGGTATCGAGGCTCATGGAAGAGCAGAGGTAATGGGTGGGTATTGAGGCTCATGGAAGAGCAGAGGTAATGGGTGGGTATTGAGGCTCATGGAAGAGAGAGGAGGTAATGGGTGGGTATTGAAGCTCTGGAAGAGCAGAGGTGGTAATGGTTGGGTACCGAGGCTCATGGAAGAGCAGAGGTAATGGGTGGGTATTGAGGCTCATGGAAGAGCAGAGGAGGTAATGGGTGGGTATTGAGGCTCATGGAAGAGAGAGGAGGTAATGGGTGGGTATTGAAGCTCTGGAAGAGCAGAGGTGGTAATGGTTGGGTACCGAGGCTCATGGAAGAGCAGAGGTAATGGGTGGGTATTGAGGCTCATGGAAGAGCAGAGGAGGTAATGGGTGGGTATTGAGGCTCATGGAAGAGCAGAGGTGGTAATGGGTGGGTATTGAGGCTCATGGAAGAGCAGAGGAGGTAATGGGTGGGTACCGAGGCTCATGGAAGAGCAGAGGTGGTAATGGGTGGGTACCGAGGCTCATGGAAGAGCAGAGGTGGTAATGGGTGGGTATTGAGGCTCATGGAAGAGCAGAGCTACAGTACAGGTGCTAATGGAGAAAACAGTGGGACGATGACAACGAACGTCTGCACCACACCATACCACAGGGGAGAGGCCTTGCATGAGCAGGGTGACATCAGCGTTTCAGCAGGTGTCGTAAAGCTCAGTTGGTGTAAATTGGCAGAGACCGTAACGTCACGGAGGGCAGCGACTTCAAATCCTGAAAGGGAACAACTCGAGACACCAGAGTCAGGAAGACATGCCCACAGACAGGTGATTGAAGGGATGGAGGTGAGCGAATCGAGTTTGGGTTTGGGAAATGTTTCTGTCAGAATGTGTGTGACCTGGACGCTGGAGTAGTGGTGGCTGGGCATAGGGGTCAGATGGCAGCATAAACAAAGACCAGAATAAACAAGACCAGAATATAGTCGGTGCAACAATAGTGTCAGCCGGGGCTCACAAATATGACATGAATCTTGGTTTTGAGCTTTTGGAATTCATCAACGCTTGGTTTGATTGAAGGGTTGAGCAGGATGTGACGGTGAGGAACAATCATTATTGGGGCAGACGTGTGTTTACTTTTTGTTGTTTAACCACGAAATTGTTAAATTATCCGAGCCGTGTTCGTTTTATGCCACACGATGTATGCCAGCAGGTGTGGCTGGAGAATAGTATGTGTTATCAAGTCATGAAAGCACAGTCCCTACCTTGGCCTTGTTTAATTAGGCTAAGTGATGTTAGTTAATGATTCATCCAGAACTGACTTGGAAGGAAAATGATAAAATTAATTTCTGGCAATGCCCTCAACACCAAATTGATTAAAGCAGCTCTGTTTTTGTTTTGTTTTTCTGGTTGTTTTCCCTCTTTTGGGCATAATTTTGTTTTCCGAATAGTTGTCCGACACAATGGTATAGATAAGCCGGGAGGTGACGATGGTTCGCGGGCATTATTGAACAATGCCACGATAGGTACAATTGAGTTTGAGGAAGCCCTACCGTAAAATCCTATCTCTTCTGTCAAAATTGACCGAATCAAATTGGATATTTATATGTTGAACCTCTGGACATTACGCACAGCATCTAGGAAATGAAACTGCGAGAAAAAAATCGAGAAAAAAAGTTCAAGTGGTCGTGGCTCCACCCACAAGGGGCGTGGGGACGCCCCTCATACAAAAAGACACAACTCGACCATGATATCCAGCTTGTGTCCAAGTTTCATCAAGGTCGCATCAAAAGTCACGGAGCTATGCCCTGGAGAGAGTCACAGACAGACAGACACACAGACACAACAAAAATAGTGGTCACTGCTGGCACCCGCGAACCAATATCGAAGGAGCACACTTCCCTTTGAGTGGTCTTGTCTGAATTCAATGACTGACCCGACTCTAAACTGCAGTACTCATGACACATTACAATACCTCCGAAACAAGTGCACCGGCCCCTCGGATGTTCGTTAAATTGGGCATCCCGTCTGTCAACATTAATTTGTGGATGCTAAAGAACCCACTGCATCTTTCATGAAGAGTAGGTGAGTTATCGCTAGCTCCCTGTACAAATAACACGTTTCTGACCAAAGTTCCAGAAGGTAGGATCAATTGCAAATTTTAACACCTTCAGTGGGATGTCAGGCCTGGCCTGCAGGGTTGTGAAAAACTGGGGCTAAACTACCTCATCTGACCCCCCCCTCCAAACGGGATTAATTGGGTCCATTAAACAATTTGTGATGAACCACAAATGCAGCTCTTTATGCTGTGCTAATAGATTATTCATCTTTCTCTTCACCAATGAAATGTTCAAGGTGTTCGTGCGTGCACACACGTGTGCCTGCCTGTCTGGAATACCATTGATGAAAAAAACTGATGTGTGTGATTATGCACAATCACATCCTAAACTAGAAGGGCACCCAGTCGAGCGCATGCCTGGTGTTGGCTTGATGGTTAGGGGTGGTGGGTTTGGGATCCCAGGATCCTGAGTTCAAATCCCACTCGGCTGTTGAATTAATACCAGGTGGGGTTAACTCTGCCTGTCATCCTTTCGAGGTCGGCAAAATTAGTGTCAGCTTGCTGGTATCCTGCGTCGGAGTGGCGGCCTGTCCAGGATTGTACCCAATAGCCAAGGAGACTGCTTAAGCAGCACCAACGCTCTGCACAGAGCATGGTCCCAATGGAGGAGGAGTAGAGTGCATCCGCCACGCAATGCCTGATCCACGAGAACATATCAGGCCCAATACATTTTTGAAATATCATGCTATACATATAGTTTTTGGCCCTATCTCTCTCTCTCTCAATAGTGAAGAATTAATTTTAAAATGAAATAATTCTCGTATCCAGATCAGAATGTGGATCTTCAAAATCGAATCAATTTGTCCTTCCCACACACCAAACCTGTCCACCAAATTTCATCCGAAGCTGTCCACAATTTTTTTGAGATATCGTGCTATCTTTCAATGGTGCAGCATGGAATCGGATCGAGCAGCACATTCCATTGGCAATCCGGAACAACTTGGAGACTGATCATACACAACCATCCCGTACATGGAAGAACCCAACAAGAATGCCTGCTGAAAGTGATTCTGCCATTGGTCAGCACCTCCTGAACAATCCCGAATGTGCCCAGGGCTGTCACGTTGAACAGTTCCAGATTGTGGCACGTGCGCGTAATGAAGCACATTTGCATGTTCTGGAAGGCACACACATACACGTACACACACACACACAAGCTCCTGTTCTTTGAAAATAGCCAAGATCATTGGGGAGATTATGGTGCGCATGGGACAGGAAACGGCGGAGGCGTCTACCAGAACAGAAGCACACGGGTTTATTCTCGAACACAAGTAAATTGAACAAATGATGGTTTAATGAACATAAAATCAACGAGTTATAATGAAAAGTGAAGTAAAACTAAATCCTAATTCGAGTCATCTCCACTCAGTCACAAAAACGGACAAGGGGAAAGATGAAATAAAATAAATTCCTCCCTTTATGCCGGTACTCTGCTTTGTGTCCAGAGATGACCTTTAGGAGCCTCGTCGTCGAGCCTTGAAGCCAGTGCGTGTGAAACGCACAAATGGCGTGGAGTTGCTCCCCACGCGGAAAACGCACCAGATGGCCCGAGGACGCTCTCCGTGGCCACGTATTTGAGACAATTTGTGCGGGCGGTCCTTAATGTCAACAGTCCATCAGCTGTCAAAATTCCTTCTCACAATTAAAATTGCCGACACCACTTCTATCTTACCACCAGGCCTACTCACAGCAAATGGCACGGCCTTCCTCTTTGATACCCCAACAAGGGATACTGCTGAGTTCGACCTGAGACGCGCTCCGCTTCTTCTCTTCATCCCTCCCAAAGCGCACGACTTTACGACCCAGCCGAACAGTCAATGGCTTGCATCTTGCTCCAGCACGCGATTAAATTCACACAACACAAATGATGAGAATCGCGCAGCCTTATTGACCGTGCTGAGGAGCCCAAGCGAGGCACCCTCTGCGTTCTAACCGCAATCTCCACTCTATCATGCTCCCTCTGACGTCACACCGCCCAATCCTAAGCCTCGGGAGCGTGGCCTGCCTTTTCCTGCTCAGAAACGTTCTGCTTTGTTGTTGTTATTGTTGTTGTTCGAATGTGGTTCTTTTATTGCCGGCTTTGTGAACGTAAAAACATAGGAAAAGGTCATGGGGGCAATCACATGCTGGGAGAAACTAGCCTTAAACCCTACCTAGTTAAAACAGCACAGAAACTAGCCTTAATCCTTACACCTCCCCCCCTCCCCCCCCCCCCATGTGGTGATGTGTAACAATTTTAAGCTCACAGTTTTCCTTAATTTACATCGAGATGTCTCCTACCCATCCACGAACCATGCTATGCTATACAATCCTATCTTTACGATGAAATTCTTCCTTCGACCCCACAAACAACTATATATATATATATATATATATATATATATATATATATATATATATATATATATATATATATATATATATTTTTTTTTTTTCTTCTTCTTTCGGCTGCTCCCGTTTGGGGTCGCCACAGCGGATCATCTGTATGATCCGCATTGTGATTTGGCACATGTTTTACGCCGGATGCCCTTCTTGACGCAACCCTGGTCCCCTCTTACGACACAGGGATATGGTACACCTATTTTAACAGGGGTATACACCGGCCCAGTACACTGGTACTCATTTCGCCGACCTCGGAAGGATGACAGGCTGAGTCAACCACCTGGTGTATTAATTCAGTGGCCCAACGGGGCTTGAACTCAGGACCTTTTGGATCCCAAGCCGCTGCCCTAACCACTGCGCCAACACCAGGATATATATATATATATATATATATATATATATATATATATATATATATATATATATATATATATATATATATATATATATATATATATATATATATATATATATATATATATATATATATATATATATATATATATATATATTTCGGCACGCCCCTTTCTTTGTTCCACCATCAGATTTTTGTTACTGCATGAAATGAAACAAGATTTGGCACATATACACATGATATTATTGTCTTCCTTAAGAGGCCCCTCAAAATTCGTTTTGATGCATTTTCACAAACTCCAAAAGGATTCCATTCAAATTCGGTACGATTATGGCTTTTGGTCCAACTTAGGTCATTGGCTATAAACTTTTTCCACAACACTTCCGATATTCGAAAAAAATCGATAAATCGATATCCCTAATGGGATTTTCCATTCAAATCCACTCAAGTTTAAGGCCTACGGGGGACGCAAATTTCCACTTTGCCCCGGGCGCTGTTTACCTCCGCTACGCCAAGCTGTTAGGGTTAGGGTTAGGGTTTGGGTTAGTGTTAGGGTTGGCTACCCTAACACTAACCCTAACCCTAACAGCTAACCCTAACCCTAACCGTGACCGCTAACCCTAACTGCAACCCTAACCGCTAACCCTAACCGCTAACCGCTAACAGCTATTGAGGAAATTTGCAAGAAAGCCCGGGCAACACCGGGCTTTATTGCTCGCCCGAGCAACGCCGGGCATTACTACTAATATATATGTGTATATATATATATATACATATATATATATATATATATATATATATATATATATATATATATATATATATATATATATATATCCATATCCAAGTGAGTATTGTTATGGATCTGGAAACAGTTTGCATTCAACATACAGGTCCCAAAAGTCAGTTATTCCGTTAAGTACGTGTGAGACAGGTTCCTTCCTTTTGTTTAGTGGGAGAATTAAATGTGTGCGCTGTGACGGCTTAGTTAGGTTAATATATCGCTTTCTTTTATTTTTACATCCCCCATTGCGAGCCACGGTACTATCGCACTTGTGCCCTCGGTTCGCGGGCCACAGCGCACCTTTGCCTGAATCGGATTCCCAAGAATGTTCGAGCCAGCTTCACCACCATCCACCTTCCACAAACGTTCTACACGCAATCGTGGTTTCACCACCATCCACCTTCCACAAACGTTCCACACGCAATCGTGGCTTCACCACCATCCACCTTCAAACACGCTTTCTCCGGGCATGGCCAAAACCCGCCCAGGAAGGCTCTGCCCATAGGATCCTGGCCAATTAGAAGCGGACATCGAGGTGTTTTTTGCCAAGAGCCCCTCCCCGTGGGGGGAGGAGATGTATCTCCGAGACTCTCAGAGTGAGCGGGAGAGTTTTCACGGTGGCTGAGAGGAGCGGCCGAGTTGGTTCACGGTTGCTGGGAGGAGCGGCCGAGTTTGTTCGCGGTGGCTGTTGAGATGAGTTCTGTTGACCTCGACTATTCGCCACACGAGCCCCGCCACGAGCCACGAGTCTTGCACGAACTCCCGGACCATGCCCCGACGACCTTTAGCAGGTGCCGCATTACAGAGACTCCCTTCCTTCGACAACCAGGTACCCACGAACTCTGACCCCCAGCTTGTCTCTCTTCATGGCTGCGAGGGTCAAATAAAGACTCTGGGGGTTCTTTTCTTTTTGTGTGTGTCTGCGTGTGGGCCCATCTTTAAGTAGAACTGTGTACGTGCTTGAATCCTTGTAAATATTCCTTGCATATTCGCGTTAAGTCTTGCCTGTGTCTTTTTACTGTTAATAAACCTTTATTAGAAATGTTCCCAGTCCGTTTCTGTCCCTTCTTACATTGGTCCAGCATGGTCCGGGTCTGAGTATAAGCGGGGTTTCATCCCCGGTAATCGGTCTATCATAGCCGGGACGTCCTGGGCAGGCCCCGCTCGACTGCAACGAGCCGGAAAGGTAGGTGGCAAAGCAGTAGTCGGTAGTGTGAATGTAGCGCTGCCGGAAGAGTAAATCCGGTTTGACCAGGTGTTCCGAGTGCATGGATCCCCGGTAGATGAGATTGCGTGGATACTTAGGTACTTTGGCTCTCGACAAATTAACCCTACGCCACGTGATCGAGATATTGGCGACCACGGTCGGTTCTGCGACCCACGGCTCACGGAATTATCCTGAGCGACAGCCTACAATTCCGGGGAGTCTGGTGGAGACGACGTAATTTTCCCCACCTAACGGTCGTTCTTGCCACCGACCCCCCCCCCCCCCGGCCCACAACAGTATTAATGCAGAAAGGACTTTAAATACAAATGAAACTCAACTTTGTGGAATGGCATGCACATTTAATTCATTCGGTCCTTACCCCCTCTGGCCATTCCCTCAGCAGGTTTATCTTGTTCTCGTCAGGGAGGATTCTTCTGTTGATTTGTTTTCATGTGGAATCCACTCCATTGTTTCACCTATTGATGAAACGTTCAAATAAATACATTTTTATACCATTTTTCAGTGCTTGCTCGGGGATGTAGTAGAGCATCTGGGATATCCATTAAAATACCTACTTTGTACTTGGATAACTGCTAAGATTCAGCAGGAAGCAAAATTGATGTGCTGAATAATATCCCTGTAACTTGTGAGGTCCAGCGTGTATGTATTCCCCAATAATGTAAGATAGCATATGGATTGTGCATGTACGATGGTACGGGAAAACCTATCTCGCGGTAAAGATATGCGCAGAGGTTTGAAAATGACATTGTTTAGCTGTATGACACAGACCTGTGGTTTTGGATAGCTGATGTGGATGCACGATTGAGCTTGTAGACCCACCGTTTGGAAAGGTTCTGTGCTGAAAGGGTCAACCTCTATGAAGAACGGAGTTCATCTGATGATCCAGTCAGTCAGGATGTCGATCACTCGCTTACAAGTTATTACGAAGGTTCTTGCTTTCGGCGTACAACTATTAACCGTGACTGTTGATTAAATGATTATCAAGTTGTGAGGAACAGTCTTGAATTAAAAAAAAAAAAAAGAAACCACCTGCTCTCCCACCTGTCTTTGTGCATATAACTTCACATGATTCTGTCAATCGATAAATCCAATATTAAACCTTGTTTTTTTTTGTTTATAGGCCCTTGTCACAAAATAGTTTTTCATGAGCTAAAAGTACCTGGGTGAGATCAGTTTCTTTTTTTTCCTTGTCTCTGCATGACCTTCTAAAGGAACAACAAAAAGTTTATTTGGAAATACAAGGTGTTCCAAAAAGACCTGGACAACTTTGGTTGTTAATGTATTTAGAATCACAAATGATAAAACGATATCCTTTGGTTTATATGATGTAGCAACTCGTAAAGTTTTGTGCACACCATCAATGCACTTAAATGTGAGCTCCGTTTGTCGCGCACAGGACATCAAGGCGGTACACGAGTTCTTGCCATGTTCGGTTCTCAGCATGTTTGCGTCCACCAGTGGGCATGCAGCTGTGATCCGAGAACGAAGACCTTGCAGGTTTTCCACCTTGATGCTGTAGACAACATCTTTGAGAAACCTTCACAGGGAAAAAAGAAAAAAAAATCGATGGGGTTTTTTTTGTCTGGTGATCGTGGGGGGCGAAGGCGGTTGGTCCGTCTCGGCCAATCCGGTGACCTGGAAATTTTGCATTCAGGACAGCTCAAACGACGAAGGCCCAATGAGGGCGAGCACCGTCCTTTTGAAAAATGATATCGGGGTTGCAGGTCTTCAATCCATGGGAAGTCGAATCCGGCAAATACTTCAAATCCATGCAAATGGTTAAGGTCATTGTATCCTCCGCAAAGAAAAAGGGACCAACCAAGCGGTCATGGATAAGGCCACGCCACACATTGACCTTTGGACTGTCATGTATGTGTTCAATGACCACGTGGGAGTTTTCAGAGCCCCAGATCCTCACATTGTGCCGCTTGACCTTCCCTGATAAATGAAAGTAAGCTTCGTCAGTGAGCATGACCTTTTTCAGGTAATCATCATCTTATATGTGACTGAGCGTTTTCAAGGCAACACCTTGCGTTTGGGTCCGTCATTTGGTTTGAGTTCCTGCAGAATCTGCACCTTGTCAGCATAAAGCTTCAGTCTTTTATGCAAAATTCTGTGTACAGTGGTGGCTGGTAGTCCCAGTTATCTGGATGCGCATCAAACTGATTTTCTTGGACTTTGCTGAAAGGCTTCACGCACTCGTTCAACGTCTGCTGCACTTGTGATTGGCCGACCGGTACTTTTCTGTTTCTGACCACTTCCAGTCTCCTTAAACTTCTTGTACCACAAATTAAAGAAAACTTTGAGTTTCTGCATCGGATAAAATCGAGGGTATGATTGTATCATTTGTGGAACTAAATATATTAACACCTAAAGTTGTCCAGGTCTTTTTTGAACGCCCTGCACTGAAGTTCTTGCACTGGAGGAAATTCTCAGTCGAACCTTCAATAATTTTTAACATAGCATGCATTCTTAATTAATGAGCGATTACATTTGCATTAAATCTATTTTTCAAGTACATACGACAAGCCTGGTGTTGGCTTAGCGGTTAGAGTGGCTGACTTAGGATCCTAGTTTCCTGAGTTCAAGCCCCGTTGGCCACTGAATTAATACCAGGTGGGGTTGACTCAGCCTGTCATCCTTCCGAGGTTGGCAAAATTAGTACAAGTGTACTGGTATTAGGGACATTGCATCAGCGGCATAGCCGCGTCCCTAACCAATGATGCAACCAGCAGCCATAAGGCTGCACTTGAAAGAGAGGAGTACATATGAATTCTTGACGTATTTGTCTACCAACACCCACTTCAGTTCTCCACAAACCCCACCCGTTCAATACCCCCACCACCTCCATACATGTAATACAGAATGATGACATTGTGAGCTTGGTACTTATTAGCTATGCAAATTTTGACTCCCAACCCTCCTTCCATCTCATGCATTCCCTGTTCATCCATTCCCCTCTATTCCCACATTCAGCTCTCCTCACTGCCCTCTCCTATCTTCCCTTCTTTTCCTCTTTTTTTTTTTCAAAAGTTTTCACTGCTGTCTGTCCGAGTCAGGTGATGTGAACTTGCACAACTGCATATCACTTGCATTTATGTGCGATTGGTGTGGCAAAGAAAGTGATTAATCTAGCCTTTGACCTTTGTCTGTTTCATTTTAATTCTACATGAGTCTCCATAGTAACTGCTGAATGTTTTAAAATTAATCAAAGCCAATTACACCTCTGCCTGACTTGAGTTGTCTCTGTGGTTGGTATACCGAAGAAATGGTGTGTGGTGTCAAGCTGTATGTGATGCTTTTCTGGAACTAGTTTTTTTCGCTCGCCTGTTCGAAGAACAGAGAGCGATAGCGATACCCCTGGCGTGGGCGTGAGCGTGAAAATGTAAAAGTTTTTGGTGCAAGTTATTTCCTTTCTAATGTTTTTATCTTTCACACTATTTTTTACTGATTACAATATACAAATACATATCTTGATTTAAAATTATTTGGATCAGACTTCACTGCAATGCTTTATAAAAAAAATATTATTAGACTAGTCTTTTAAAAACGATAAATGTATAAACAGGTGAGCATTGGGTGGCTTTGACACCAACTCTGGTTATACTATACTACATGTATTGTCAAGAAGACGAGATACAACAGCACTAAAACCTTCATTGATAATCCAAACAAAGTTTATTCTTCATTTAATACTTGTGTTCCAAACCACAGATAAGAAGCATCCACAGACAACAACCATTTGCCGATTTGGCTGTTTACGAGATTAAACAGCGAAAATTTTGTGCGAAGACTGCTGCTGCTTCTTAACGACCAGCAATCCGATTCTGGGTGACATCTTTGAGAGAGCCACACGCATGTCGTTCTTGACTTTCAGCTTGTTCTTCACTTTTGGTCTTCATTGTTACAAGCACAGAGGTAGGTTGTGATGAATGGGATGAGAACCTGGTAAGCTTGCTTCCTCAGAATGGGATATGCATCCCCAATATTTGGCACCAGAATCGATTCCGTTCCATCGAGTCTAAATCGTCATGAAGTTTCTGATCATTGCACAAATCAAGAAGCTCAGCTCTTGTGTGGTCGGCATCACTGATTTGTTCGAGAGAGATAGACGGTGAAGGGGCTCTCTACCCAAATGTCAGCGACCTGGCCAGTCGTGAAATATCCTTCAAAATTGACTTTCAGAGTTTCAAGGTGCGTTTTAACACTCTCTCAAACTCTCGGTCACGCTGGATGTGCTGCGTTAGAAGTGATTTCATCAAACAGGAAAATCGGTAAAGTTACCGGAGTTCAATCTTCGTCCACAGAGAGCCAACCTCTCTTGCAAGGATTTCACCTTTTCTTTGGCCTCCAAAATCATCACTCCTCTTCACTGGAGTGAGATGTTCAAAGAGTTCAGCATTCTGAATGCATCTGTGAGGTATGCCAGATCAACTAAAGTTTTGGTTCGTGAAACGCTGAAGCAGATTTGATCCTTTTTCATGCAGGAACATCTCCATCAAATTTCAAAGATCAAAAACTCTTGTCAGAACATTTCCTCTGGAAAGCCAGTATAATTCTGTGTGGATTAGAAAGATTGTGTGTTCCTACTTAACCTCTTTGCACAGCGCTTTCAACACTCGGTAATTCACTGCCCTTGCTCGGATAAAGTTGACAGCCTGGACGACAACATCCAACACTTCTTTTAGACAAGCAGGAAGAGTCTCCGATGGCAGAGGATGTTGATGAAGAATGCAGTGACTGGAGATCACATTTAGATTCACATTTTTAACAAGAACTGTGAAACCTGGTTTCCACCCACCCCCCACCCCCAACAAAGCAGGGGCACCATCAGTACAAATAGATCCCACAAGGCCCCAGGAAAGGCTGTTGGAATCAAAGAATTCATTCATCTTAGCCATAATGTCCACCCTCTTCGTTGTTTCTTTGAGCGGCTCACAAAAGAGGAATTCATCCTTGATATTGTTCTCGTGCACATATCGAGCAAAAACGAAGCGCAATTTGAGACTTCAGTTGTTTCATCCAATGGCAAGCTGATAAAAAGCTTAAAAAATCTTGTCCGAAATGGCTCGACAGATTGAGGCGAAACTTTACAGGTATGATCACCTATCCATGAGGAACAAAAAGTTTTCCACCTATGATGTCATTCTCTGGAAAATCCTCTATATCTCTTTGCTGATGACTCCACCCTCTGCCGTACCATCGGTCATCCCTCAGACCGGCAAGCAGCAGCTTCTTTGCTCACTGCAGATTTGGATAAAATCACAAACTGGTCCAACACGTGGAACATGTCTTTCAATCCGGACAAATCTCACACACTCACGATGTCTCTTCGAAAGGACCGTTTAGAAAACCCACCCATCCACTTTCTCAACAATCCTCTGGAAGAAGTCTTTTCTTTCAAGCTTCTGGGTCTCACTATCTGCCATGACCTTTCCTGGGAAAGCCATATTTCAAACCTCTCCTCCAAAGTCAGTCGCCGACTGGGAATCCTCTGTCGTGCAAAGTCCTTCCTCGGCCTTCCTGAGCTCCTGACCACTTGCAAAGTTTTTGTCCGTAGCCTGATGGAGTACTGCTCTCCCCTCTGGGCTGGTGCTCCTGCCTCCCACCTTTCTCGGCTTCACGCTGTAGAAACCAGGGCATTTCGGATCATCGGCATCTCCCGCAATGAGGCTGAGTCTTTGGGCCTCTCACTCAATCACCGCAGGTTGGTTGGTGGTCTTTCTGTCTTCTACCGTCTCCTCTCCAGCCTTGCCCCCCTGCTCTCTCTGCGATTTGTCTCCACCACATTTCCTCAGGGCACTCAAGGTCTGCCAACAACCCCCTTCTGGTAAAACTATCAAAATCTCGAATCGCTGCTCACCTTCACTCTTTCATTCCTCTTTTTTTCCTGCCTTTGGAATAAACTCCCTCACTCTATTCTTTCCCATTCTTCCCTCCAGGCTTTCAAAACAGCTATTCACCACCACCTCTTATCATCCCCCATCCAAATCCTCGATCTTTTCTACCCCTGATAATCCACCCAAGCCCAAATTCCCTTCCTTCAAATTCCCTGCTTTCCTTCCTGAAAGTCCCTGTAATGTCCATCTTCTATTCCCCATGTTCCCTGTCTCATCCCTCTCCCTTCCACCGATCTAATGTGTGTTCCCCACTGTTTTGTCCCTCCCACTCCCGCCCCTCTTGTCTCATGCCCCCTTGATGTGCGTTGTGTGTTAGCTCTTACACGAGCCTCGACAAGGTATACAAAAAAAAAGAAGCAAAAAGCCTCCACCTTGCCAAGCAGAACCGAAGCTCACTGAACCCAAAGTCTCAACCGTTGCCAAGCAGAACCCAAAGGCCTGCTAAAAGCCAGGCCGAAGCAAAATGTTTACTAAAAGCCAAGCCAAAGCAGAAAGCCTTCAAAAAGCCTCCTCCCTAACCCAAGCCAAGCAGAACCCGAAGGTCTACTGAAAGCCAGCCAGAATCAAGCAGAGAATCTCTTCTTTATTCTTATCGCCCCCCTTCCCCGCTCCCGGCGTGACTCGTGCCCTCGTGCTCCATCCCCCACTCAACCACGGGTGGGAGGGAGTTGTTGACTTCATGAATCACGGGACGGGAGGGCTCTTCTTCCTCTTCGCAGAAGAGGGGGAGGGGCGTCTTCCTTTGTGTTGTGATCGCTCACTAACTATTAAATTAAATCACAGCGCATATAATCGATTTCTGCCCATTAAACAATGGAAGGTGAACTATCTTGGGAACAAGCACTTATCGACATAACTGACTAAAGGAACCTGAATGTTGTGTGCAATTGAATTCCCAAATTCATAACTATATATATATATATATATATATATATATATATATATATATATATATATATATATATATATATATATATATATATATATATATATATATATGTATATATATGTATATGTATGTATATGTATGTATATATATATATATATGTATGTATGTATATGTATATGTATGTATATATGTATGTATATGTATATGTATGTATATATGTATATATATATATATATATATGTATATATATATATATATATATGTATATATATGTATATATATATATATATATATATATATATATATATATATATATATATATATATATATATATATATATATATATATATATATGAGCCTGGTGTTGGCTTTGTGGTTATGGTGGTGGCTTGGGATCCCAGGGTCCTGAGTTCAAGCCCCGTTGGCTGCTGAATTAACACCAGGGGTTGACTCAGCCTGTCATCCTTCCGAGGTTGGTGAAATGAGTACTAGTGTACTGGTCCCGGTGTATGCCCCGGTAAGAATAGGTGTACCATATCCCTGTGTGTCGTAAGAGGCGACCAGGGTTGGCGTCAGGAAGGGCATCCGGCCATAAAACATTGCCTCAAGAAAAAGCCCAACCCCTGCACAGCAGGGAAAAATGGCTGTAAAAACGGTCATTTATATATATATATATATATATATATATATATATATATATATATATATATATATATATATATATATATATATATATATGGAGCCATTAACAGCAGAATGTGCTGATACGTCCTGAACACCAGAAGGTGCCCATATTTTGCTATTTATTAATTGTTAATGTTGGAGGGGGATGGGTTCAAGCTGGTAGTGGGAGTGTTCTGGTAGAATACATTTATGGTACCATGTGACCCATGGCGAGACTAAAATTGCTTACACATTATGAAATTGTTTTAGTGCAAGCGAGATGTCCATGGAATGTTTCCTTTCGTTATTTCATCAGGCCCTACTGTGCGCAAGTTGTGACTGCATTGAAAATATTTCATAACGCAAGTGTTCTTCCAAGATTATCACTATCATGTTTAGTCTTTCTGTCCAATCGAGTCTTTTTAAAAGTTTTTTTTGGGGGGTGGGGGGGGGAGGAGGGACGAGGCTTGAAAGCAAAGTACAAACATCTGGAGTTCAAGGCTTTCTATGAGGTTTTGCCATCTCTAAGGATTAAAGAAGAGGAAAGTAACATTGCTGTGACAAAGCAACGATCCCGAGGATTTATAGTTGGGCCGGCAATGAAACCCAAACGAGATAGCTCAAAAGTAAGTGCACTACCCCTACACCATCTTGTGAGATCCGAAGGTCTCTCTGACCCAAGTTTGGGTGTCAAGATGTTCTGAGCCAGTTAGGTATGCACTGAGCCCACCAAAATGAATTATTTTTCTTTCTTTTTTCTTTCTTTAATCCAAGATTAATTTGGGTAGAAAGCTAATTTTGTCCTTTCTTTAAAAAGAAACTTTTTTTTTGTTTTTTTAATAGGATGCCAATTTTATTACATAAACTGAATTTGGCCTACTACTACTACTACTACTACTACTACTACTACTACTACTACTACTACTCACAGGGGCAAATCCAGGAATTGGGTAGGGGGGTTTCCAAATAACAGAAAATCTAAGTCACATGAACGTTATGAAAACTTTATTGCAGCTTTCAAATAAATGCACATTCACATATTTTTTGATATGCATGTATTGTGCAAAAAGATATAAAAGTTAATTAATTTAATATTTTAATGCATAACGAAAAATAAAATAGCTTGAATTCAATAAACTTCAAGTTTCAATCTTTAAAATATCATGACTAGTGTGACCTCCCTGATTGATGGTAGTGCCTATATGATATGCTAGCAACTATATGACATACTAGAAGGAGTTCTGGGTGACCAGGGAACCCCTGGGTTTGCCACTGTCATGGTAAATATTTTTTTGTTGGGAGGGGGGGGGGTTCTGGGCAACCAGGAAACCCCCCTGGATTTGCCACTGATTCATCGTACAACCATTTTCCCATATTAAGAGGTTGGTCGGCTGATGATCCCTCTCAACTTGATCCTGTCAAAAGCATCCTCCTCCATTAATCCCAACAACTGCATGTCTCTGCTGATCACATCCTTCCAGGGCTTTTTTGTTGTTGTTGGTCTGTTCCCCTCAACTACTAAACGAGTCACTTTCTTGACGGTTGCTTGTCTCGTTCTCACCACATGCCTAAACCACCTAAGTCTTCTCTTTTTCTTAACTCTTCCTCAGTACTATTTAGCTTTGAGCCTTTTTATTATGTCCACACTATTCTGCTTATCCTTTTAGTATTACCCCACACATCCATCCCACCATCCTGAGCTCCGTCCTCTCTGTTCTTCTCATCTTCTAACTTCCTTCCTCACATCTCACTACGACACATCAAAACTAGTTTTGGGATATTTCTGTGTTAAATTGCTTCTAAACTCTCTTCCTATTCCATGCCACCCTTATCCTAGATCTTGCAGCTGACTCCACTCCACCATATGCGTCTAACGTATCTCCCAAGTAATAAAAACTCTTAACCTTTTCCACCTTAACTTAAAATCCCATATCCACTACCACCACCCTATCCACCCATGCAATGCTTATAATCTCAAACTACCAGCCACTATATCCAAACTTCCTTCAACTCCACTGCATTTCCAAAGACACACACTGAATATATAATTTGATCCTTATCCCTTACCACAAACAGACTGTGCAACCTCTGAGCTTTGGCTGGGCAGGACGGGTGAGCGCTTTAGTATGAGTGGAGCCATAATGGGTGGAGTTCAGGGCCTACCTTGTGGCCCCGAAAGCCCCCGGGTTTTAGGCGCTCTTGTGCATTCTCACTTTGTTGGTACTATTTTTCAGTCAGTAATTGCTCTGAAATTTGACCATTTACAGTAATTGATTAAATTTGTGTTTTAAGACTTTGCACTGCAAATGTGACCGTATTCTGGAAGACAGTAGAAGGTGGCCTGGATCTGCTTCTGGTTCTCAGAACCTGTCTTGACTTTCCCATAGACACTGACACGTTAACCTTTGTTTGTTGTTTATTGTGTTGTTTATTGATGTCATCGTCACTTGCCAATTGTTTTCTTTTTCGCCATGTAACTGAAATTAATGTGAAGAGCATGGGAGCAGCGAGAACAGTCGCAATGCATGATAACTTGGTATAAACTAGAACGGCACTCGTAGAGCGCGTAGTCTCACCTCACGCGTTCATTCTGAACAAAAATACCATCATTAACTGAAAACTCTATTCTTGTGGCTCATTGATATTATGGCCCATATACCCATATCATCCATGCATCCTATTAATGGCACATAGTTTCTTGGCATTGGTTATGAACATAATATATTTAATTCTTCACTCAAGGCCCTGTCACACCTTGACGTTTTAGCCAGCGTATGGCAAGGTATCAAAATATATGTAAAACGCTGGCGTACGCTGAACTATTGATGTTTTTTTTTCCAGTTTTGGACATAATCATAACGAGTTGGACGTATGCATAACATATTAGTAAGGTACACAGAACGTTTCGACAAGAGAAAATTACAGATAACTTATATCAACGAATGCTGAGCGTGTTGTCGGCATTCACAACCTATGCCCAACGATAGTCTAACTTATGCATAGCGCGGCAGCGTATCGCCGACGATCACGTGGCGTAGCCTATTAAAAGGCTGCGGCTCGACGATTCAAATCATAACCGCACTAGACATCGAAGTGTCAAGCCGTTGTCACACCTTGACGTTTTAGCCAGCGTATGCCGATGTATGAAAAATTTGCCGAATACGCTGACACACGTCGAATACGTTATGGGTAAGTTTTGTATATGTTAAGAGCACGCTGAAGCACGCTGGCATACGTCGTAGTACGCCGAGTACGTCGACAAATTTTCAGCATGTTGAAAATTTTTCGACATATGCCAGCGTATGACACTTTCCGCATACGCTGGTCATAAGTTGTAGGCACATTATGCGATCGTTGACACACGTCGACACACGTTACTTGTAAGTTACTCATAAGTCGAAACACGTTGAGGTAATGTTTAGCGTCAATGTTCCAGACTCCCTGATTTTTTTTTTTTTCTTCGGCATGACGGTGATGTTGACACTTCAATTTCTAGTGCGGTTATGATTTAAATTGTTGAGCGGCAGCCTATTAATTATATTATATTATAACCGCACTAGAAGTCGAAGTGTCAACATCACCGTCATACCGAAGAAAAAAAAAACAAAAATAAAACAGGGAGTTTGGAACACTGACGCGAACCATTACCTCAACGTGTTTCGACATGAGTAACTTACAAGTAACGTGTGTCAACGATCGCGTAACGTGCCTACAACACGTTACTCATAGGTTAGAAATAAGTTTTGGGTATGCTAAACATTACATCGACATGTTTCGACTTATGAGTAACTTACAAGTAACGTGTGTCAACGATCGCGTAACGTGCCTACAACTTATGGCCAGCTTATGCGGAACGTGTGAGTCATACGCTGGCATACGTCGAAAAATTTCAAGCATGTTAAAATTTGTCGACGAGCTTGGCGTACTACGACGTATGCCAGCGTACTACGATGTATGATAGCGTGCTCTTAACGTATACAAACTTACCCATAACGTATTCGACGTGTGCCAGCGTTTTAGACAAATTTTTCACACGTCGGCATATGCTGGCTAAATCGTCAAGGTGTGACAGGGCCTTCACCTCGGGTCATAGTTTAGATACATGAAGTTTCAGATTTTTTTTTTTTAGATGATTTCAATTCAATCAATTATGGCTGGAACGCCACTTCTCCATTGACGTCATCGTTATCACCCGATTATACCCGATGGGGAGTTGATGACATATGCCAAGTTGAAATTTTTTTCGTCCAGTGGTTTTGGAGAAAATGATGTCCAAATATTTTCCTTTAATCCAATATGGCTGCCATACCATGTGATGTATGATCTCAGAGTTAGCCTTTTCTCCATGGGGAGTCCCTCCTGTGTTGAAAGCTTTGCATTGATCGGACCAGCGGTTGCAGAGAACCTTTTCTTGTTTTTGTTTTTAAGCGAAAATGTATACACTCAGTCGGGCATTGCGATCGTCTTGCATCCTCTTTGAGGCGAGACTAAAATTGCTTTGCACATTATGAAATTGTTTTAGTGCAAGCGAGATGTTATGTTTTGTATTAATGTCACATGAATTTGAAGTTAACAATGCAATGTTATAAACTCAACCAACCAAGGCATCAGCATAAATGGGATCACATCGGCATTCAGATCAGCAACTGGATTGCCTCCAACTGTGGTTGATGCTCGCAATGCAGATGTCTGGCCATAGCTACCGTGGTTGATTTGTTCACCTTCAGAAGCTCTGCTGCAGGTTCTTGAGTGAAGCAGACATCGTCGATGTTTATGTTGAACATCAGCAGAGATGCAACCATGCTCCTCACTCGGTGGCTTCTGGTCTCCAAGTCAATCTTACGGACCACAGAAAAGCAGCGCTCACTGTTGACATTGCTTGCAGTGAGAGGCAGCAGCACACAGACCAGAATCGGCAAAGTGGAATACGTTGGTGAGGCGCAACCGATTCCTCTTACCTCGTGCAGCTTTGCCGAGAAGATGTCAACACTCAGATCCTGGCAGCAATCGGCTGTGTCTGCCATCTGGAAGTCAACAGCTTCAGTTTTCAGGACGTCAAGCCTTTCTCCAAGTTTCATCTGAGGCAAGTGATTCGCGTGGACGACGGTATTAGGAATATCACTACGTTGTGCACTCTTCAGGATTGAGAATTCTCAGATCGGCTCACAATGATTATTAGAATGGGAACTTCTTGTTGAAGGTCTTCATGAATTTAGTATAGAAACATATTGCCAATGAATTTGGTCATGTCAGGTACCATGCCGTCCTCCATCATCATGTTGAGCAGGCTGTGTGAATCCTCACCAATCTGAAGATCACCGTTGTTCAAAGTTGGTCTTCGTGATGTTAGCTGAATTGATCTTCTCCACTAGAATGAAGGAGGTAGATTGTAGTGTACGTTGTAACCTGGAAGTAAAGGCGAAACGCTGACACTGCAACTCATCCTTACATATAACAAGCCAGGCATTGGAAATTTGTCAGCAAACTACCCATTGCACTGGCTTCCTCGTAGCTTGTGTTCCTATTTTCCATGGCTTGTGAGGGAACAAGCTCATCCACGTATTTTCCACATGTTCCAGGATCTTCTTGTATGTTACATTGATAAGCTCACAATGCCTTGAACCCTTCTTTTCTCTTGATACTGAAGTAGAAATTGGTGTTGACGTCCATTAGTGAATCAACATTGATGGGGAGAGTCTGAGATGCCGTCTTGATTGCCAGGCTTTCCAGGTGGCAAATACAATTGAAGTAGATTACTGCTGGTTGGAGATCGCGGAGACGTTTCACAACACCATTCCACTGGCCTTTCATTGCAGGGCATGTATCATTATTGAAGCAGATAAAGTTTTCATATTTCAGCTGATGGGATGTGAGACGTGTGTTAATATTGTCAAAGATGGCGGCTGCAGTTCCATCATTCGCCGTCAGCAAATTGAGAAATCTTGACACTGGCTTCATGGCTGGGGTCAAGGGCAGCAGAACAACTAAATCCTTCACCTCAACACAACGGTCATTCAATTTATAGGTCAACAGGCTGAATAACACTGGCGGAGTTCTCTGTGGCGTCTCAATCAGCTTGTCCTGACAATACTTGCCTTTACCGCGTCGTGTCGACCAAGTATTTTGGTTCGTGGACACTAGAAATTTCTGGCAACTTCAGAATCCGAGAACATACATTTGACTAGCGCGTGAACTGGTCACCTGGACTGAACAGTAGGTTATGCTCTGTGACAAAATGCTCTGCAAAACTCGTTTTGGTTGCTGAAGTGATTGCCAGTCGCACACACACGTCATGGCACTGCAGGCCATGTGAGTTACTCATTAGCATTTTTACCAACCAACGCCTTTTCGCGCTCAAGCTCGGAAATAGAAGAATAACTTATTTCACTGCATCTCGCTACTTTTATCCATTTCGCACATAAAAGTGGGACGTTCCATTGGTCGGTCGGGAAGCGGGACCCGTGACGTCAAATGGGGACGGTTGGACAGTCTGCACAAGTGACACAGGGTCGTTTAGTACTCTCCTACCTTTCTCCTCTGTCACTAACCATCACTTTTGTTTTGTGTAGATTCAAACATCTCCTTTGGCTTCTAATTCAAAGGAGATGTCATGATGTTTTCAATTTCTTGATGAAGCATATGCAATCTCTTGCTTTCTACTCGATGATGTATTCTTTCTCGATTTACATGTATTGTGCATGACATGCAGGCTTTGTGTGAATTGACAACGTTGTGATTCTTTGCGACTGATTAATTATAGGCCGACTGCTGGTCAATTATTTTTTTTTTTAATGACGTAAAATCGAAGATTTGCAAGTATATTGGTTGGTCTGGTCTGTCTGTCTGTCTGTCTGTCTGTCTGTCTTTGTCAGGTCGCACTTTTTCCTCCAATCTTCACACAGCTACGAAACTTAACCACCTGTTTGAGGTACTCGCAAGCAAGAAGCCTATTGTTTTTGAGGTCAACAGGTCAAGGTCCCATCGTCAATTTTCATCCGATTAAAAAAAAATGTGTATATATATATATATATCAAAAGGATGCATGGGGTGGAGAAGATGGATACAGAGGGATATTTGGAATGAGCAGGGATTGGGTGTGGTTAATGATCGTCAAAAAGATCATGGTTTTGGATTCGGAACTTTCTGAGATGAACAGTTGTATTGAAGATCTCGAGGGAAGGATGAAAATGAAGAGGATATGGAAGTTTGTTCCACAGGTGGGGTGGCAGGGGGGGGTGGGGCAGAGGAAGGAATGATTAGGCATGAGCCATGATCCGAGATTTCGGTAGTTTCACCAGAAGGTGGTGGTTGGTGGACGATGTGTGCCCTGCAGCTTCATTTTAAATTTGTCTTTGTTTAAACCCATGTACATTTTAGATGTCCGTCATTGTGTGGACTGCTGGCAACATGGTAACGACCCACATATTGTCGAGTTATTAATTTATTTATTTGGGGAGGGGGGTGGGAGTTCCATACTTGTGGTTGCTATATCAGAGTTGTTTTGCCAATCCATCTGTTGCTCTGGATTTTTTTCCTGCCATGTTTGGGTTGAGTGTACAAGCAGATGAAGAGTCGTGCTGGTTCAGCCATAACCGTTGATTTTTCATTATTTATTGACAATTTTTGGTCGAAACGAGAATTTCGATTTTCACCTCAATTCTCTGGTTCTGAGCCGACTCGTGGTAAACGCTAACTTTCCTTACCCTCACTTTTATCTCCTTGGAAAACCAATACTTTTTACACACACACACACACACACACACACACACACACACACACACACACACACACACACACACACACACACACACACACACACACACACACACACACCTTTTGTGGGAAGGGAAGGGTGCTGTGATAAAAACTTTTGTAATCGCATATCATCTTTCGTTGAGGTTAAACTAAAGTTTCGTAATGGTCTTATTAATCAAAGTGACTTTTCTGTAATGCAACCGACGTGACGTGGGACATAGTTTGTTGGGGTGTTCTGACTTGTGATATGCCAACGACGTTGTTTGTGATTTTTCTTTGTTCTTTTCTTTCAAGAATAATCCTTGTGCTGAGATTGAAACTGTTCATTTGCATGGACGTTTTGGAGTAGCTGTAGCTCTAGCTGTAGGATCGTGAGTTGGGCACAGTGTGCTGGAGATGGTGGAAGTACATCGCTGTGTGTGGAAGGAAATATAATGGTTCCAAGTCTCATTTTATGGTGATTGAACACAACTCTCCAACTGATTTTCGCAGTAACAACCACATGAAGCCCTGCAATACTTTACAAAAGGCGGGAATAGAAGCAAATCCTCTCAACGGTTTAGTGAACTGTTAAACCTGGTGAACTGTTGAACTTTGCTGGAATTGTAGTGATCTTTGAAAACGTCTCCCCCCCTCCCTCCACCTCCAAACATCCAATATTGTTACGGATTTGGAAACCTTGTGCACACAAACAGCCAGAGTCCCAGGAGCTCAGTTATTTCGTTAAGTAAACGTGGATAGATAGCTCCCTTTCCCCTATGTCTTAATGGGAATTAAGTGTACGTGCACTGAGTTATTTTGTAGTTAGTTTCTTATATTCCCCAGCAACAACACCAACAACAACGGCATCCTCCCTGGCTTCCTTCCACCATCGGCCTTTCTGGCGCGCATACGTGCCGAGCGCCTGTGGGTGGAGTTCCATTGCCAACCGACGCATTGGCTCCGCTCCAGGGTCGAGCAAGACGTGTTGCCTTCAGCCAATGGGCAAAGCGCGAGCAACGTATGCCACGTTCCAGCCAATGCGGAGGCACGTTGCCCGAAGAAGGAGGAATGCCTCTCAGGAGGGAGATGCCGCGAGGATGCTCGCCACGCCCCCCGGATGAATCATGAATGGCGAGCGGAGCGCCTGAGACGAACCGGCCAATCCGGAGGCGAGTTGCTTCGGGGGGGGGGGGTTAAGAGAAGCGTGAGTGTGTGCGAAGAGGTCCGTCTTTTTCCCTTGAGCCTGTCCCGCAGAGGATCGCCTGCCTGCGAGTCTGTCCCGCCGAGAATCGCTTGCCTGTCTTGTCTGCTGGCGCTCGCTGTCTCGTCGCTTGCCGGAGGAGCGTGCTGAAGCCCGGCGCTGCCCTCCGTGCCCGCTGCTTGCAGTGGCATCGAGTTGCGGGTTCGAGTCCCGCCGAGCCCTATCGTCAAGGGCCGCACGAGGTGGGAAGGTCCAAGCTAGCTTCTTACCTCCAGCTCACCTTCCCTCCGAGCTGGGGGTATCAATAAAGACCCGACGGGGTCCATTTCTTTTCGGGGGTGTGTGTCTGGTGTGGGCCAGTCCTTTAAGTAGCACCTGTATAAGTGCTTGTGTATAAATTTCCTTTTCTTTTATATTGAGATAACTCTGCCCTTACGTGCTCCCCTCGTCCCCCAATTATTGTAAATAAATTCCCCTCTTGTTGAATGTCCCAGCTCGTCCTTGTCCTTTCTATCATTGGTTTGCCGCGCTGCGAACGGGAATTAGGAGGCCTCATTGATGCCGTAATCGTGCAATTGGCCAGCAGATTTCTGGCACCCTCCGCTCGGGCTACGACTCGGATCCGGCTCGGTAACTGCCCGGATCGCGCAGATCCTGCCGAGGGTGAATTTCCCCAGCTTGGTATATTGGCAACAGCTTGGTATATTGAAATTGGCAATTGACCCGACCCACGTGGTCGACCTATTGGCGATCTTCGGTCTGATATGGGACCTATGACCTTTCGGATTTATCTGAAAGGTACGACCTAAACTCTGGGTGTTCGGTGGAGCCAACTCTACTGCTCCCCCTAGCGGTTGTGCTTGCCACCGAGACCCGGCACCACAACAATATAACGTTGAAGGAGTGAAACCCATTGCATCAGGCCTCACAATAGCTTTCTGTATGTCTTATCTTGTCACACTTTAGCATTTGCTAATGTGTGTTGTAAGTGTTAAGATGAGAGGGGATACATTAGAATGTTTTGGGGAGATGTCAAAAAGAACTGTTGTGCTGGTTGAGTGCCTTCCCATATGCCAATGTTCCAGTACTTGCTTGATATTAAGGGTCATCTTTTTATTTCATAGGCAAATATGGCAGAATTTAACCCGTTCTCCCTCCCCCCCCCCCCCCCAACCACCCGATCCTCCTGCATTCTCTCTCTCTCTCTCTCTCTCTCTCTCTCTCTCTCTCTCTCTCTCTCTCTCTCTCTCTCTCTCTCTCTCTCTCTCTCTCTCTTTCTCTCTTTCTCTCTTTCTCTCTTTCTCTCTTTCTCTCTTTCTCTCTTTCTCTCTTTCTCTCTTTCTCTCTTTCTCTCTTTCTCTCTTTCTCTCTTTCTCTCTTTCTCTCTTTCTCTCTTTCTCTCTTTCTCTCTTTCTCTCTTTCTCTCTTTCTCTCTTTCTCTCTTTCTCTCTTTCTCTCTTTCTCTCTTTCTCTCTTTCTCTCTTTCTCTCTTTCTCTCTTTCTCTCTTTCTCTCTTTCTCTCTTTCTCTCTTTCTCTCTTTCTCTCTTTCTC
>NC_140968.1:12776773-12876773 GCF_056783735.1 Eptatretus burgeri
CCCTGTTAAATGTTCCAGTACGTTGTTCGTGTTTTCTTGCATTGACCCAGCATGGTCCGGACTTGATAAATAGCGAAGCCGTTTGGGCCGTTAAGTTGTTCATTTGGTCTGGCGCGGCTTTAGTAGCTTCCGCTCGGTTACGCCGGAACCGAGTCGCTGATAGCGACTCGATTCGGATAGAGTCGGCCGAGGGTGTGGTTTTCCCTGGTAGTTGGACAACGTGGGTACTTAGGTATATTGAAATTAGGCAATTAACCCTACCCCACGCCATCGAAGTATTGGCGACCACGGTCTGCTTAAGGACCTGTGACCTTCGGACTTATCCGAGAGTCACGACCTAAATTCCGGGTGTTCTGTGGGAGACGACTCCACTGTTCCACCGAGTGGTCGTTTATCGCCATCGAACCCCGGCCCCACAGCAATATGAACTGCGGGGGACTGCTGACTGTCTGTGTGCAGGAGGCTTCCAAATCAGTAACACTAGTACTGTATAGCATGATATTTCAAACATGTATTGGGCCCGATATGTTCTTGTGGATCAGTCATTACGTGGCGGAGGTACGCGCTCTACCGAGTGTCCTCCTAGTTATTATTATTTTCTTGTCCAACTCCAAAGGAAGAGCTTGTTTATCACATGGATGTCAAAATATGCTTTGATTGCTTAGGCCTAAGTCACATTTGCTCTACGGCGGCCGTACGCCCTCTGAATTGACAGAAACGTGCGGCGGCCGCAGAGTTTCTGCGGTGGCCTCAGGGTGGCCCTATGCCGTTTGGCTATATTTTACAGGTCGTAAGGTCGCCGTGGAATTATAATGCGGAGTTATAACTTTTTTCATTTCTACGTTCACCGTAGCAATTCGACAAGCCGAAACAAAAAAAACTGTTAAAAAAAAAAATTCACCCTTTCGTTACCGTCCGTCTGGCCGTACGTTCGCCTTAGGACCCCCTGCGGTCGCCTTGCGGGCACCTTGAGGCTACCTTGCGTCTGCCTTGAAAATTCCTTGGCCGCCGCAGGGCCCCCTTAAGGTCACCGTGCGACATCAAATCAAAGACCGTACGGCAACCCCACGTTTTCGGTCTCTACAATTTCTAAGACCTAAGACCTAAGTCACATTTGCTCGACGGCAAGGATACGGCGGCCGTACGCCCTCTGAATTGACAGAAACGTGCGGCAGCCGCAGAGTTTCTGAGGTGGCCTCAGGGTGGCCCTACACCGTATGGCTATATTTTACAGGCCGTAAGGTCGCCGTGGAATTATAACGCGGAGTTATAACTTTTTTCATTTCTACGTTCGCCGTAGCAATTCGACAAGCAGAAAAAAAAAAAACTGGTAAAAAATAAAAATAAAAAATTAACCCATTCGTTACCGTCCGTCTGGCCGCACATTCGCCTTAGCGGTGGCCTTGCGGGCACCTTGCGTCTGCCTTGAAAATTTTATGGCCGCCGCAGGAACACTCTAAGGTCACCGTGCGACATCAAATCAAAGACCGTACAGCAAGCCCACGTTTTCAGTCTCCACAATTTATAAATACACCGTGCAGCTACCCAAAAAATAAAAACATATGTGACTGTTACATTGTGTGACCGTGGGAATGCTGCAGCCGCCGTATAATTGCTAGTGGCCGTAGATTTTGGAGACCCCACGGCCGCCGTGGCAAATGTGACCGAGGCCTCAGTAACAATATTTTTTGTGTTAATGTCCAGCTAAGTTATTCACCTCCGCCATCGAAGATGGATGGAGGTTACTGTTTTCACCCCTGTCTGTTTGTTACTAGATTTCGTAAGTAGATTGATCACTTCCGTTTCTGTTTGTTTGTTTGTGTGTTTGTTACGTACGAAATCTAAAGATTTCGTAAGTATATTGATGCCTTCCGTTTCTGTTTGTTTGTTTGTTTGTAGGCACGATAACTCGAGAACGGAAGAAGCTACCAATGTCAAATTACACCACGTGATTCAGGAGGGTGATGGCTAGTGCTGATTAGAGTTTGGTCAAAATCGGTCAAAGGTCAAGGTCGCAGTGAGGTCAAACATAATTCCTTAAATTCACGTGGAGAAAAGGGGTATTTTTGCTTCGCTCGACGTTATGAGTTCATTTTAACTTCGATTTTAATTTTGTCTTCGGTTTTTGCGATCGCTTAGGACGCTTAAAACTCGGTTGTCGAAATTCTGGTAAAAAATCGGATGTTTTGGAGACGTTTTAAGATTGTATAAAAAATGTTTCACTCGACGCGTCACGGGTCGTCCCATGATGCAGCGTGCTCGAGCAGACGCGTCGTTGAGTCACGTATGGTTTTGCGTGTGTGCGCTGACGGTGTTTTCGATAAAGATGGTGTTTAAAAGTCATTTTTTATCCCAATAAAGGTGATCGTCGCATGCCTGATTCGCTGAGCCGTCGGATTATGTAAAGATTGTTTGTGGATGGCCGAATATTATGGTTTTATGACTGATAAAATAATATTGAATAATTGCGTGGAGAAATGGAGATTTTTGCTTCGCTCGACGTTACGAGTTCGTTTTAACTTCGACTTTAATTTTGTCTTCGGTTTTTGCAAACACTTCGGACGCTTAAAACTCGGTTGTCGAAATTCTGGTAAAAATCGGATATTTTGGAGACCTTTTAAGATTTTATAAAAAATATTTCACTCGACGCGTCACGGGTCGTCACGTGATGCAGCGCGCTCGAGCAGACGCATCGTTGAGTCACGTAAAGGTTTTCCGTGTGCGCGCTGACGGTGTTTTCGATAAAGATGGTGTTTAAAAGTAATTGTTTATCCCAATAAAGGTTATCGTCGCATGCCTGACTCGCTGAGCCATCAGATTATGTAAAGATTGTTGGTGGATGGTCGAATATTATGGTTTTGTGACTTTGATAAAATAATATAAAATAACTGCGTGGAGAAATGGAGATTTTTGCTTCGGTCGACGTTACGATTTTTGATGGTTTGGTGCAGAATCATCGTAGAAACTTCTGGTTTGCGTCTCTACCTTCTCAAGAGACAGCTTTTATGAGACAAGGTCAGAGGTCAAGTTGACGATTTCGTAAGTACCAGTCTATGACTGCTTGTTTGTTTGTGAACAGTATTACGGAAAAACTCCTCGACGGATTTCGACAAAACTTGGTGGGGGGATTAGGTATGGTCCAAGGATCATGCCATTAAATTTTGGACTTGGTCCAAAGTCCAATAATGGCAGCCATTTTGAAAAAATATTTGAATTTTTGTTTTTGCATTTTTACATGTTTTAAGTGATTTCCAACCAAAAAAAATTTGTTAGAGAAAAAAAAACTTAGAAAATTTTGCAACTTTTTTTCAAAAAAATTTCTATTTTATTTGAAAAATATTTGAATTTTTTTTTGGCATTTATACACGTTTTAAATGATTTCCAACCCCCCCCCCCCCAAAAAAAATTTGTTTGAGAAAAAAAAAACTTAGAAATTTTGCAACTTTATTTTCAAAAAAATTTCGATTTTTTTTTTTTTTTTTTTTTGGCATTTCTACATGCGCGTCGATCTAGTTTCATTTATTCAATCGTGGTTCAGTAGAGTCTGATCCGTTTTGACCTACAATGAATCAGATATCAGGTTCACATAAGTGACCCAGCAGTATTGGCGGCGGAGGTTTTGCACTCTACCGAGTGCTCCCCCTCAAGTTCAGATTGTTTCAGTCTTTCGATAAGCAATATGTGCACTATTAATATATGCTGAAATTGAGCCATGGGTGCACAGTTCAAATTGATGTTTGCTCACTTCATTATCACACTCTTCAAAGTACATTGCTGGCATCTCAGGTTTAAATCCAAAAATGTATACTGTGTTGATTTGTCTGTTGTCTATTCTTATCCTTGTCTCTCCCCGACATCCTTGAAACAATGTCGACCATGTCTCTCCCCCACATTTGCAGCTGTGGCTAACAAGTATCATGTTGGTCAGAGCTGTTTGCTCGGTTTGTGGAGCAACCTCAGGACAATACCATTAATGGCAGTTTTAACATCTGAAAAGAGATTGCAGCACAAAGAACCAGTACCTACATGTACAGGTCCCCTCAGTGAACTCGCCAATTAGTTTCGACCTGACTCGGTGTGCCTGCTGTCACTTTGCCGATGGGTTTAATTAAAAGGCAACATGTTGTACTTCACAAACATATTGCGTGTCTATCTGTGAGTGTCAATGAGGATGTAAAATGAAGTAAAACGTGTGAAAAAGGATATTTTCTAAATGAAACGGAAGACCAAGAAGGAACCCTTCCAATTTGAACACATATTTGTTGTTATCATGACTGGTTGTTGTTTGTCTGTTCCTTCTGTGTACTTATTTATATATAATTTTCTATTACTTTGAGAAGTATTCCTATATTTCCTTTTGTGTGCTTTCCCTGTGCCCTTGCAAAGGGTTGCTGCTGCTGTTGTGGAATAATAAATGTTACCGTTGGAACACTGACATTAAAGGTCCCATGACACCCAAAAGTACTGAAATTGCATATATATATATATATATATATATATATATATATATATATATATATATATATATATATATATATATATATATATATATATATATATATATAGTGTTACGGCTGTGGAAATTCACAAACCACCATTCAGGTCCCGTAGGTGAGGTATCTCTTAAGTACATGTGTAGTTAGCCCCAAACCCGTTGTTTAGAGGGAATTAATGTGATTCATTCGGGCTGTGACGCTTTGAGTCAGTCGTTTTTCTTTTTCCATCTTTTATTTCAAACAAAAACCAACAAGGACGCTCGGTGGGCTTTTCCCGCCTGTTTTTCACGCCATTCTTCTCCGCGCTTGGTGTGAGGGAGGAGAAGCGGGGTGGGGGCAGCTGACGCCCGATTGGTGGATGCGCGGTGTGACGCGGCCAGGGAGGAGGAACGCCCCTCTTCGAGACCTTTCTCGAAGCGCCTCGAAGGGGGGTGGAGCAACGAACAGGGCGGAGCAACGGGGCTGAGCTATTTGCCTTCGCGGCTCAGTGCGTATCCTGAACGAGCCCAAGACAGCCCGATGCTCAGTGTTCACAGGTGGTGCGGGAATGGCCGTAGAAGGAGAGAGGTGAGGGTGGTGGAGGGTTTATCGGTGGTGGTTTGATGGTTATGGCGGTTGAGACGTGGTTGCTTAAAAATAAAGATTTTTAAAAAACGGCTATCTCAAAGCGTCGCAGCCCGAATGAATCACATAAATATCCATCTAAACAACGGGTTTGGGGCTAACTACACATGTACTTAGTTATCTCACCTACGGGACCTGAATGGTGGTTTGCGAATTTCCACAGCCGTAACAATATTTTTCCCTGTTCATTTATTACAGCATTTTGGTGAAATGTTAATGAATAGCAAGCCAATGGAAGCAGTACCTTCACTTTGGAATAAACCCAAGTATGTCGAGTGCAGCCATACCTGGCTTGCATGTATGTGGAATCATACCTATCCCAGCAGGCTGGTTTCAACGAACAATTCAATAAGCTGCAAAATGTGGGTGCAGGTTTTTCACATTGTTTGATTTTAAAATTATCTCCTTGCGCCTTGAAATGATGCAATATTAATCTTTAGTATGTTACTTGTATGTCCCTGTAAGTTTCTTTTTTAATGGAAAGGTTCAACAGTCACATTTAATATTTTGCGGACATGGTATAGCCCGTTATTGTGCACACATGTATTGGATTTGTACACGACTACGACAAGGTAGTAAAGGGATAAATAATTGCCTTGTGATTGTTGTGCATGCACGGCTCAGAAGCAGAATTTCTTTTTCGCGAAACAATCACAGGAATTAAGACGATCAGTGAGATAGCAAACACGTGTGCACAATGCATTTGTACGTACGTTATACGGCGCGCGACATCGAGTCAATCCACTCTGCGAGTCGCGTTCTGGAGATGACGTGAACGGTCACGTGACCTGCGGTTCGCTGAAGTCAACTTTTTTAAGGGGTGGGGCATAGCAAGTTGTAAAAAGCACCAGAAATGTTCGAAATATTGGTCTAATTATCCCATTGTTGATTTAAAAAAAACAAACATGGGTGATTTCTTCACTAGGAAGGTCAAGTTAATATATAAATAGCCAGAAAGTTTTGAGTGTCATGGGACCTTTAAGCTCGAAGTGCCGCTTCTTTTTCTTATTTATACTAATGCGTGCGTGTGTGTGTGTGTGTGTGTGTGTGTGTGTGTGTGTGTGTGTGTGTGTGTGTGTGTGTGTGTGTGTGTGTGTGTGTGTGTGTGTGTCGGTCGTAGATTATGTGCATATGTGGTTTCAGAATGGAATAGAGTCCTCCAAGGGTGGGCTCAAAGTATCCACCTTCATTTCGGTAATAAGGGGCCACTATTCATGGACCAAACTGTGACGTTTTCTGTTTACAAAGTTTTGTACCGAGGTCTCTCTTCAGGATCGTTACTGAGCCCAGGACGGCTTCCAACCGTAGTTAGTTTGTGGTGATATTCTCAGGAATAGTTTTTAATATATCTGTGAGGTTCTTCATCATCACTGATACAACTTTGGCATTCTTCAGCTTCCAGGATCTTTTCACTTCATGCTTGAGGTCTTGGTATTTGGTCATTTTCTTGATTTCTGCATCCTTTGTCCAAAATCACTAGTATTAACACCTCAATTAGCAATGCTGCCTTCTCTCTATTTTTTTTTATTTTTTTTTGCACCTGAATGTGATAATCTGATCGCAACGCTTTGTTTTTGATGTTTACGCCCGATGGAATGATTAGGTCGTACGTGAGCGGAACTTCCATGTTTTCAGTGATTGCTTTTGGTTCATTTTCCCACAAATTTTCTGGAACTGGAATATCAGAGTTTTTGCAGATGTGCCAGCAGATTACTTTACAAACTCTGTTGTGTCGTTGTGTGTACAGCTGTTCTGACACTTTTTTTTTTTGTGTTCAGTCATTAAGCATCACATGCCATTCTCTTTGCTCACCACACTTCCACCCCTCACCTGTCTTTCTTTCTTTTTCTTTTTTTTTTTTACCTCCTCCCCCACCCTTCTCTCACTCTATGTCCCGTCCTCGCTCACTCCCCCCCTCCAATAAAATGCAGCCCTCTCCTCCCACACCTGTCACTCTTTTGCTGTCTCTGTCTCTCTCTGTCTCTCTCTCTGTCTCTTCCCTCCTGCAGTGAATAGCAATGCGTGGTAAGGTGCCGCTCTTCCCACCTCCCCCCCCTTTTCTCGCTCTCCCCTCCCCCTTCCTAGCTCCCCTTTCTTCATGTCCCTCCCCCCCGAGCCACCCCTCTTTATTGTCACTGTCAGTGAAGCAACGGGTTGTATTTGCGAGTTATTCAATAACAGAAGCACTGGCTTTTAAAATGGGCACCTGTGTGATTAAACAAACAAATTTATATTCCAAGTAAATCAATTACCTTTCCAACAGTGCCATTTGTATTACTGTATGACAGCAGAAACTATAGAATAAAGTGTTATGGATGGCAAAACTTTCTTCCTTTTACATGTAGATTTGGGCATCGTCTGGTCCATTGCAGGCAAGGTCTGCTGCAAGCTCAAAAAACTTGTCCTGGTGTCTAGAATAATCTAAAATTGAGGCAAATGTACGAATATTGTAAATACATTGCCAACTGGAAGTGCACTCGGTAGAGTGCATACCTCCGCCACGTAATGCCTGATCCACGAGAACATATCGGGGCCCAGTGCATTTTTGAAATATGCTTTTCAGTGCTATATCGTTTTTGGCTCCACCTCTAAATGTTTCCCATCGTGTGCTGCCTTTTTGGCTGCTGATGGAAATCATTGGTTAGGGGGCGTGGCTATGCCGCTGATGCAGTGCCCCTGTTACCAGTATACTGGTGCTTATTTTGCCGACCTCGGAAGGATGACAGGCTGAGTCAACCCCCTGGTGTTAATTCAGTGGGAAACGGGGCTTGAACTCAGGGCCCTAGGATCCCAAGCCACCACCCTAACCACTAAGCCAACACCAGGCTACATCTCTCGATGGTGAAGAATCTCTTTAAATATTAAATAATGCTTGTATCCAGATCCAGATTCGGATCTACAGGCAAAATCGAATCGATTCATCCTTGCGACACACCCAACCTGTCCACCAAGTTTTGTCCGAATCCGTTCACAACTTTTTGAGATATCCTGCACACAAACACAGACGGACAAACAGAAAGGGGTGAAAACATAACCTCCTTCACTTTCGGTGGTGGAGGTAAATATATACAGGGTGGGGCATTTGTATCTGATACATTTATTAGTGCTGTAAAAAATAATGAAGATCACAAATGCTGCGTACAGCACGTGGTTGGAAAGCACAGATCAGAGATCATGCTGAGACATGAAACAGTTACTGAAAAATTACATCTGACCAATGGGCCCCATTGGAATTGTATTTGTGAATCAGCATATTGTTCATTACTGCATGCAATGTGTCTTGAGAAATGGTGTTGATTGTTTCAGTCATGTTTGCCTTCAATTATTCGATACATGCAGGTGAATTCTCATATGTAGGTCACATAGGGTTCTATCATTCAAAACTTTCATGCATCACCTGTAACACTGGGAAAAACAATATCAGCCATGCCCTTATTGCTTCTTGCCAAAATGTGTAATGAGAGGGTGTGTAACATTGGGATTCTCATGTGTGTACTATTAGTGAATGTCTTTACAGCTGTGGAAGAACTCTGGGAAGGGTTTGAAATGGCAAAAGCCTTACCTTGTTCACCTTTCTTGGTTGCTTTGTGCAGCTTCCTCAGCTCGAGGAGCATGGGAGGAGTCTATTTATTTATATAATCCTGGCCATCTGATTAGATGCGAGCTAATTGGTTATTCCCTCCACTCACAGGTGAGAGATATGGGTGGGTGTTTCTTGATTATAAAAAGTATATATTATAATTGACGCACCTCCTGACTCTTGTGATGAGCATCAGCCACGGATTATGTCTCGCACGGTAAAACCACATAATCCGCAAAGAACAGTCTGTCTGCCACTCAGATGATTGTTCCTGCTAATGCATACCAATAAACCCGAAGGCATATGCAATCGGTGGAGAAATCAAGGTGGGGAGCATGACATGCACTCCCCCAATCTCTAATGGGTGTAAGTCCTGCGCACACAAAGCAACACCTCCGACCCAGAGGCATCAGCCCAGCCACTCGTGTAAAAAGACAGATTTTTTTTTCCCATTCTTCTTCTTATTTTACTTTATTTCTCAACAGAGATATGTATTGTATTTATTGTATTGTATTGTATTGTAATATATTAGTCAGGCCAGTCCAGTTGCCCAATACGAACCGCGTTAAAGCGGTGAGCCTGTTTGTCACGATGCATGGTTCTCATGGAACAACCCAGCCAATCGGTCAACGCGCTAATCGATGCTGTACATCCGATGAGACAAATTAGCAATCAGAGTGAAAATTGTCAGACGCAGGCACAGTCTCGTACTGGGCAGAAATCGCCCGAACCCAATCTGTCCTTTGATGGACGTGTGTAACTCCATCTAATGATCAAGATACTCAAAATTTGCCCAGAGAACAAGTTGATTTAGAAAGTGTATTTGAATAACAACAGGGCTGGGAATACAAGAGTAGAAGCAATGCAATTCTTAAAACCCCACTCCCAAATATCTGCCCCAAGTCGACGAACAAACCACAGATCCTCAATTACCTAATCCTTCAAGGGGAACCCAAGTGCTCAAACCACCTCAACGCTAATCAATCCCTTGATACCTGACAAAATAGATTTTTATTTTTCCAATTTATAAAGTAGGTGATTTTGTGATTAAAACCCAAAATCATCTTCTTTTTCTTTTTCACGCTTAGCCGTGACGTCACACCCAGGAGTCGACCGCAATATTCGTACTGTCTATGGGTTACATCACAGTACGATTTAACTCAAATTGCGAATAATTTTCGATTTTTCCACAAATATGCACACAACAACAAATATACAAATACTGTAGTGCAAACTGAGATGGTTTCATGCTACACCGATGGCCAAAAGACCCTAAATGTGCCAAAAATTGGACGAGGGTTGTGTGAAATAGCCAAGTGTGGATTTTTTTTTACAAGAAATTTTTTTACAAGATTTTTACAGGCCGAGAAAATGTTCACTTTTTTGCTCGGAACATTTTACAGTGCACTATCATGAAACAACAGAGATTGATAGATCTTGCGGTTATCCGCCATGATTGAGAGGATGCCATCCCCACGATTAAGTGGAAGAAAGGAAGTAGACAATCAAACCTCCGTGGATGCTCAAGCAAAAAAATTTTTTTTGGGGTGGGGGGTGTTGGCACCCATCAGGAAAAACAAATGTAACTCTGATGAATCATTTAAAAAAAACTCAACAACCCTCATATGATTATCCGTTCTGCTTCCCGAAGTTTTTTTTGGATCCAAATGCATAAACGTCAAATGCTTAATTTCGCAGTGACAGAAAATGTTCCCTGTCTGCTGTGGCAGGTTCATGATGATCTTGTGTACAGCTAATCTTTTGGTATTTTTTTTTTGAAACCTTATCAATCCACCCTGATATGGGAAGTAGAAGAACAGAAGTACTTTCATTTGTATTAAGTATGTTCACTACCTACATTTGATTTTACTCTTCTACCGAGTCATTATCTTTCTTTCTAAGGTACATGTTAAAGTTGGCCTTGCTTGCTCCCGGATAGACAGGAGAGGCTATTGCAATCGGTCATTTAGCACGCGAATTGACTTCTTATTTTTAAAACGTACATAATCAAGGCTCGTGGAAGACCTCAAACGAAGAATGGATTAGGACGCAACATAACAAAAGGAACAGGAGAAGGGGGAAATGCCAACGGCAGGGGCGGAGGAGAAAATATACAGCGATGGACAAACAAGGCATGCAGTTATCGATGAGGGATAGGGGAGAACACGAGGGTTGGACAAAATGGATACAGAAGCCAAAATTTAGATTTGGGGGGAAGTTAATGAGGGTAGAAGAGATCATGGTTTTTGATTGGGATGATCTGAGATGGTGATTTTGCAGTTGTCTTGAAGACCTGGAGGTTAGAAAGAGATTGAAGGGAATGAGGAAGTTGATTCCACAGGTGGCTAAAAAAGAGGAACAGAGTGGAGATGAGCAGATATTCTGCATTTTTGGAACTAGGAAGGGGTTGTTGGTGGACCGTGTGCCTCCTGCAGAGTGGGGACAAAGGGCAGAGTGGGTAAGACCAGAAAGGAAGTGGAAGAAGACAAAGACCACCAAGCTGTCGGCAATGGTGAAGTGATAGGCCCATAAACTCAGCTTCTTCGTCAGAGATTCTAATGATCTTGAAGGCCTTATTTTCCACTGCGTCAAACTGAGCAAGCTGTGAGGCAGGAGAGAGTATTACTGGGGAGCCAGCCCAGAAGGGAGAGCAGTACTCCATCAAACTGCAGATCAAAAGCCGTGTAGGTAGATAGGAGTTCAGGTGTGCCAAGGAAGGACTTTGCATGACGGAGCATGCCCAATCCTTTACCAGCTTTGTGGGCCATCTTTGAAATGTGGTTTGCCCAACAGAGATCATGGCTGAGAGCGAGGCCCACGAGCTTGAGCGACTGGACTATTTTGAGAGGGTGGTTGAGAAGGTAGATGTGGAGGGTTTGCTGCAGTGCAGTCATTTGAGACAGAGACGTGCACACACACACACACACACACACACACACACACACACACACACACACACACACACACACACACACACACACACACACACACACACACACACACACACACACACACACACTACTGTATATCTCAGGTTTAAAATATTTATTCCAAGTGTTTGACCAGTTTGTGGTTTTTGTCAAAGTCTGAAGAGAGGGTAGAGGCTGCTGCCTGTCAGAGGGATGAAAGTGTTGTGGCAGAGAGTGGAGCCACCAGCAAAGAGATGAAGAGGTTTCTCCAGAGTCAGAGAGACCATTGATGAAGATTTGGAAAAATATGAGGCCGAGAACACTGCCTGGGGCACTCCAGCTTTGACAGAGAGAGAAGAAAGAATTCCATTGAGAGCCACACGTTGGCTGATTGTTCATTCTCTGATTTACTGAAGTCCATACACCTCTAGCGAGGCTCTACGTTATTCAATGCTTTGTCTTGTTTTGTTTGCATTTTCTCCATGCTTCTGCACATTGACCTCGTTTGTTTTTTTATGTATTTTATTGTTTTTTTTTCCCCTCGGGAGAGGTTTCTCGGAGGTTAGCAATAGAGTGCAGTCTTTTGAAGATGTGACCATTACCACGAGCTGCTAAGATGCAGAAATGAGTCAAAAGACCAATTCTACTTGATTACCTTTTTATGTCCGATGGAAGTCCGTATTTTGTTTTATTTATTTATTTATTTATTTTGTCGTGTTGAATAATTTGGACATCCACAATATGCAAATATGAATGTAACCTTGGGGCTTTCTTTTCCAAACATTCCATCTTGCAAAAAGACGGAGGACATCAATGCGGAGACTCGCCAACGTCTACCTCGATAGATTACAGTAGATCTGAGAAGTAATGATCTATATTTATGCAGATCTACGAGTGAAAACACGCACACCGATTACAATAGCCTCTCCTGTCCGTTCATGAGTGTTTGGGGCTAATGATTGATGGAGCAAAAATTGTTTGTAGCAGCATGATGCCGGTTTCGATTGCATGTCTAAGGACTTTTCTTGAACGGATGCATTGAGTTGTAATTTGCAGTTTTGTAAGAGGGTTTGAAAATAGCTGACTGTTATGATTCACTTCGATGAGGTCTCAAGCACTGGGCCTTGGCTGTTTCCATCGTCTATTTGTGATGGCATGTCCTGTTCCTAAATCATTGCTGAAGCCTGGCATTGTAAAGCTGTTTGACATTTCATTATGGCACAGTTAATGCTCAGATGATGATGACGATGATTAATTCTCTTGATGTCCTTTTGTGTGGGTCAGGTATTCACCGATTGTTCCACCCTGCAATCAACATGTCTGCCAAGGCTGTCCTTGAAATTACAGGCAAAGAGCTTCTGTATAAACACTTGAAATGTTCTGCACCACTTGGAAATGTATTCAAATGTGTTGGAGTGTCGCAGGATACCAACTGGACTCAGCTACTTCTTCAAGATCATTTGTGGCTTATGAAAGAGGTAGAACTTCTTTTATCCCTTTTCTTCCTTTCTTATTTTTTTTGTATCACATGTAAAAATAGATTGTGCGTAGGTTCTTGCATTTGTGTATGGAGTTTCAGTTTTATGAAGTAGTTCTACAAATTGTTGAATTTAATTTGGTACTTTCTCTGCCTTTTACTTATTTATTCATTTTCAGATTTTGTTTTGGTTTTTATGCCTTTATCGAGAGAACATTGACGCTGCAGTCTTTCTCTTGCCGTTTTCTTTCATTTGTTTTTGTTTTTATTTATCCTGTGCTTCTCTAATTTGCCTGCTGATTGTTCGAGCAGCGACTGGTTGTGAAACCCGACCAGCTGATCAAACGCCGAGGGAAGCTTGGCTTGATTGGGAAAAATCTGGATCTGAAGGCGACTCAAGCTTGGATCGAGCAGCGTATGGGAATGGAGACAAAAGTAAGCATGACCTTTAAACCATTTGGGCATAACAAAAGGTTTTGATTCCCTGAATATTTCCAAAAAAATGAAACGGGCTTACGCAGCGTAATATTGTTTTGTTTAATTTTATTCCTCAATCTGTTACATTATTCGGTAACAGACAGCGAGGTTGTCTTGCGCTGGGAAAGGCGTCATTAATAAACAACTATTTCTCTTCCATATCCAAATTTGGTTAATTTATTTTCTTTAAACCACCTCTTTCATTTCATTTCATTTGTGTATTTGCTGTTCTCACCCTCCTCTCCCCCATCCGATCCCACTCGGGTTCATACAGAATATGCAAATGATTATACTCCTCTGATGGTGGTAATTATATAATGTCTCTATAAAGTCTAAACCATAATCACCAAAATATGTAGCTTTTTTATTTATTGAAGTTTTATTTGTTCAAATACCCTTGTATCCACATCTAGGAAACATTGGCACAGAGAAGCTAATTTTAGATCATCGTTCACCTGTTGTTGTTATGCGAATAGATTGTTGTTTTCATGAACAATATGTTCTGAGGTCTCGCTGTATCGAATTTCTTTATTCTAGTACTCCCCCTCTTCCTCCCCTCCCTTCCTCCACCCCAACATAATTTCACGGCACACGATTGAGATGTACCACTGTGGCATCACCTAAAATAATACAAAATCAAATATTTTGACATTTGCCGATTTACTATGGTCACGTGATTGTTTGGTCATGGTGCTGTGGAAATGACTCCAAGGGGTTAACATTGCTTAGTTTAGTTCAGTTATCTCTGTAGTAAATGCAATCACGTGACGGTGATATTAGACTTGCATTGTTTTCTGTCTAGTCAGGCAGCGTCCACCCTCCCCGAAGTATGTCTAATACCACTAACGCTGTGAGCCTTTATTTCATGTTCTTGCCTTTGTAATCTGTCTGAAAGCCTACCCAGATGCTAAAAAGAGACAATCAGCCCATAGTTCAGGTGGGAAAGCTTTGCTCCAGCCAGCCCCAAAATGGGGGAGGATTGTCCCAAAGTGACAAGTCGGGGGCGGTCCGGCATGGTACGTCACGGCGTAAGGCCAGGGACCATAACAGTGCGTGCAGCAGGGAAAGGGGGGGGGGTTGAACCGGTTGATCACTATGGTCGTATTGAGAACACTCGCTGGACACGACCCTAAAGGACCACAACAATATGTTTGAATAACTCGGGATCCAGTTGAGATTAATGAACCACATTTTGTATCCGTCAAATAAGGAAACAGTTTTTAAAGCCCTCAAGGAATCTATAAATGTATATATGTACAGTAAGTCCTCGCTAACCGGAAGTTCGCATATCGTAGTTTCGATTATTCGTAATTTCGTTTTAATGACCAATTTTTCAATTATCGCAAACATTTTATGCCTATCGTAATGTCATTGCAAGGAAAAATGCAAAAAAAAGTTTCAAACTGACTGCAAAAAACAACAATCACACAGGATGCGCATAAACACACTTTCACTTTACTGCGCATGTACTGTATGCTGTACTGTACGTATTCTCTTCACGCTCGCCTGCATACATTCCAGTATGAATCCCAAGCGACCTGCAAGTCTTTTGCCGAGCACACCTCGTTTCAAGAGACAACGAAAGGCTGTCACATTGAAGGTGAAATTGGATATAATTAAAAGACATGAACGAGGTGAAGGGACAACGGAAATCGGCCGCGCGCAGCAATCGCTGCATCGACTATACATTCGATCGTTCAAAGTTCGGCAAAGATAAAGAAAATATCACAGATTGCGACCAGTTCGAGTGCAACGACACTAACGAGAATGATAGATGGTGCTATGCACAACATGGAGCGTTTATTATGTGTGTGGATAGAAGATCAAACTCAACGTCGCATGCCTTTATCTGTTGCTGTGATACAAAAAAAAGTGCGTAGTTTGTTAGGGCATTGACCCACGATTACGTGATCAATTACTTCTCCAATCATGTTGAGAAGTACTCCAAGGAGAACAACATTGACAACAAATCTTTGCTGCTTGTAGACAATGCTCCTGCCCATCCTCAGCAAATGGAAGACTGGTGTGAAAACGTGCAGGTAGTATTTTTACCACCAAATACTACCTCACTTTTACAGCCTATGGATCAGGGAGTTATTGCTGCTTTTACAGCCCATTATGTTAAACATACCATGCTGCAGCTTATCAAAAAAACTGATAAGGACAAGCTATCAATCAAGGAGTTTTGGCGAACATACAACATAAAAATGGCTTTGGAAAACATTAAGGATTCATGGGCGGAGGTGAGTGCCTCCACAATGAACGCTGTGTGAAAGAAAGTGTGGCCTGAGTGTGTCCACAATTTCACGGGGTTTGCTGATGTTCCGTTGATTACAAGTCAAATTGTAGACCTGGCGCAGGAGGCTGGTTTTGAAGAGGTTGACGAAGAGGACGTGGATGACTTACTGGAGTCTCATGCAAAACCCTTAAGCAATGAAGATCTTATGGAGTTGGAACAGCAGTGGGCTCTTGAGGAAGAAGAAGATGCTGTGACACCTTCATCCGAGCATCTCACCATGAAAAACCTCAGCCAAATCCTCAGCTCGTTTGAAAGTGCCATAGAATTTGTTATCGAGCAAGATCCAAATCTTGAAAGGAGCACTGATTTTAGCTGTGTTGTGAATGATGCCCTTTGTTGCTACAAGGGACTTTATGACCGTTTTTACAGCCATTTTTCCCTGCTGTGCAGGGGTTGGCTTTTTCTTGAGGCAATGTTTTATGGCCGGATGCCCTTCCTGACGCCAACCCTGGTCGCCTCTTACGACACACAGGGATATGGTACACCTATTCTAACCGGGGCATACACCGGGACCAGTATACTGGTACTCATTTCGCCGACCTCGGAAGGATGACAGGCTGAGTCAACCCCCTGGTGTTAATTCAGCAGCCAACGGGGCTTGAACTCAGGACCCTGGGGTCCCAAGCCACCACCCTAACCACTAAGCCAACACCAGGCTTTCTACAAGGGACTTTATGCAGCAAAGAAAAAGAAAGCCATCCAGCCCACTCTCCATGCATTTTTCAAGCCAAAAGATGCAGCACCAACTCCATCCACCATCCAGGATGCTCCTTCAACCAGCTGCCAAGAGACCGTTCCCGCTGGTGAAGAAAGTGACAGCACAGTGTCAAGTGAAGAGGGGGACGATTCTGCCACTCCGCAAGTGTGACTTGTCCACCGCAATCAACTCCGTTCCTCCAGCCTCGGGGTAAGTCGCCACGACTCAAGGAGTGTGTTTTGTTTATTTGTGTTTATGTCCAAAAAATTCCGAGCCAAAAACACATCCCCCCTTTAACACATTGGTTTCTATGGGAAAATATGTTTTGTTTAACACAGTTTCGCTTATCATAAGGTTTTCCAGGAACGCAACCTTTGCGAAAAGTGAGGACTTACTGTATATGTATATGTATATATGTATATACATATATATATATATATATATATATATATATATATATATATATATATATGTATATATACAGTATACAAGAGGATAATTCTGTCTGTCTGTCTGTCTGTCTATCCTACCCTGAAACATGGAAGTGCTCCTCAGAGAGATTTAAAAAAAGTAAAAGTTCCCTCAGTCATCAACCTATGGCAAAATTATTATTATTACTAGATGACCTGTGAACCCATTGGGTTCCTGTTGTGACAGCGATTGATTAAAAAAAAAATCATTTCAAAAAAAAGAAAAATAAAGATTGAAATGAGAGCGAGAGAAGAACCTTCAGAGTTTAGGCTTTATTCCATTTGATTGGAGCCGCTTCTGCGGGCACACCGGGGAATACAGGTTCAGCTAGGAGTACATAAGCAGTAACGTATACATGTGCGATTAATCATTGCAGACTAAATCCGCGTAAGCACGGAGTTCGATATAATCTCCATTCTCACCAGTCAATGAGCACCTTCAGTCAACGAGCACCAAGTGAACAGCCGATGTAAATGGCAATGCCCCGGGGACAATCACCCCGTGCCGCGGAGACCTCCCCTTATACGCGAGACGCACAACATGTGATCCCGCGTCATGTCCCTCAATTCACCTCAATTCACCACATTCTCCCCACCTTTAAAATGCAACTAGGGGCCCAACTTACACACCATGATTGCTTTAGCACTATAGGAGTATACATTTCAAGCAACGTGGACTAATAGGTCTACAGAAGCATACATGCCAAGCAGTGATTATTTTGAGTTGTAGGAGCATGGAAATGAGCATCGATATATGATATAATGAGCATATAGGAGCATGAGCAGCGAGAATGCCGATAATCCCCTTTACAGATTGAGTCGTCGAGGGGGCCTTATTCGTCGACCTCTCCGGGAGTAAATGGCAGTTTCACTTGAGGGAGACTCCCGATCCTCTTGGTGAGCCTCGACTTGTGGCGGGGATGACTCCTCGATCGCTCTCGGGTGGAACGCGGCAGCCCCGTCGCCCGGTGGAGTTCCTGGGGGGGGAACACCTGGGGAGGGGATGTCAGAAGGAGGAGTGCCAGAAGGTGGTGTACCTGCGGGAGGAGTACCTGAGGGAGCCAGATGGCGAACCGACACAGTGGTCTCCCTGCCATCCGGGAGCCTGACATGAGCATACTCTGGATTAGTGTCAATGAGTTCGACCTCCTCCACCAGGGGTTCATACTTGCTTTGTCGTACCGGGCGTTTCATGAACACTGTTCCGGGATGGGTCAGCCAGTTGGGCACCGTTTGACCATCAACATAACGTCGCTGGTGAGTAAACATTCGTTCGTGAGGAGTTGCATTGGTGGACGTGCAGAGCAAAGAGCGTATGGAATTCAGAGCGTCGGGAAGAGTAACCTCCCACCGCTCGGGGCCCAGTCCTCTCGATTTCAGCGTCAGAGTTACGGCTTTCCAAATAACTCCATTATACCGTTCCACCTGCCCGTTTCCCTGTGGGTTGTAACCCGTCGTTCGACTAGTTGCTATGCCGAGCTCTAGTAGGAATTGTTTTAGCCCGGCCGACATGAAACACGGCCCTCTGTCTGAATGTATGTACGAAGGTTTCCCAAACATAGCGAAGAGGTCAGAGAGACATCTCACGACAGTGCCCGAGGTCATATCCGAGCACGGAAATGCGAAAGGGAACCTTGAATATTCATCAACAACGGTGAATATGTATCTGTTGTCTGTCTCGGTCGGCAGGGGCCCTTTGAAGTCGATGTTTAGTCTCTCGAAGGGGGAAGTGGCCTTGATCAGTCCCCAGATTCTATGGCGCGGCATCTGGCATTTTAGTTCAGCACAAACAGGGCATGAAGCATTCATTTGTTTAATATCTTCAACAGAATAGGGAAGATTTTGTCTGCGCACGAAATGTGCCATTCTGGTTACCCCTGGGTGGCAGAGAGACACGTGTAGGTCTTGCAAAGCCTGACTGATTGTTGCCGAACTGTAGACCCGAGAGAAGGTATCTGCAGCAGGGTTTTCCTTCCCAGGCCGGTAAACAATGTCGTAACTGTAGCAAGCTAGGTCTATCCGCCATCTCATAATTTTTTCATTCTTAATTTTCCCGTTATTTTTCCCATCAAACATGAATGCCACGGATCGTTGGTCCGTAACGAGCGTGAAGTGGTTTCCCAGTAAATAATGTCTCCATTTCCGCAGCGCTTCGACGATGGCGTACGCTTCCTTCTCTATCGCTGAGTGTCTCTGCTCGCTTCTAGAGAGAGTTCTCGAGAAGAACGCGACCGGCCGCCCAGACTGATTAAGTGTAGCAGCTATGGCGTGATCTGAAGCGTCGGTTTCCACCACAAAGGGCACCGAGCTATCGATCGATAAAACCACGGACTTACTGATATCATCCTTGAGGTTGTGGAAAGCTCTTACAACAGCGGCATCTGGTGGAAAGTTTTTGCAATGCACTAGGGGATGTATTTTCTCGGAGTATTGCGAAATCCATCTTGCATAGTAAGCGAACATGCCGATCACCCGGCGCATTGCCTGCAGGTCCTGAGGTGGGGGTAACTCACGAAGTGGGCGCAATCGTTCAGGATCAGGCTTAATTGTGCCGTCGGCTATTGTGTAGCCGAGAAGGTCAATTGACCTTGCCGAGAATACGCATTTCTCGTAGTTGAGAGTCAGATTATATTTTCTAGCAATGCTCAAGAATCTGTCCAGATTCCTATCATGTTCCCCCTGATCCCTACCGCACACTGTGACATTGTCTACGTAAACAAAAGTGTCTTTGAGGTTTTCATCTGAGATTATGTCGTTCATAACCCGTTGGAAGCAAGCTACCCCATTCGTGACACCGAAAGGTATTCTCCTGAATTGGTAGAGGCGCCTACCTGCCTGGAATGCGGTGTAAGGTTTGTCTTCCTCTCGGATGGGAATTTGATGATAGGCGCTTCGCAAGTCGATGGTGCTGAATACCTTATAATTGGCCACGCGTTCGACCATCTCGTCTATGCGCGGCAGGGGGTAGGCATCGACTTGGGTAAAGCGATTGACCGTTTGGGAATAATCGACAACCATTCGTTTCTTATGGTTCTGACTGCTGGTTACTAACACCTGTGCGCGCCATGGCGAATCGCTCGGTTCTATAATTCCTTCTTCCAGTAATCGCTTGATTTCTGAGGTGATGAAATTCATGTCAGCAGTGGTATATCGCCGCGATTTAATCGCTATCGGTTTGCAGACCGGCGACAAGTTAGCGAACAGCTGGGGGGACGTCACCTCCGCGGTGGTCAACGCATTTAAAATTAGACGAGGCTTGCTTCCTCCAAAGGGTATTTCGACGCTCGTGTGCTGCTTGAGGACATTATGACCCAGAATTACATCTGCGCACAAATCACGAAGCACCAGTACCCTTACATCCCGATGCGTGTACCCTTTTACGTCCAATTCAACATTGCAGTACCCTCGTACGCGGGATTGTAGTGAGGTGGCGGCCATGCATACCGTATTGTCTGTCGGGTGGATTATCCATTTCCTGCCCTTCACTAGCGAGCTGTTGACGAAACTTTCAGAGCTACCGGTATCAATCAGTGCCTCAGCCATATGCCCGTTAATTCGTACGTTGATGATAGCCTTGGATAGATTCCCCGGGGAGGCTGCAGTTAATTTATTTTGCGAGTAGAGAGCCGCAGAAGTGGGTTTATTTCTCCTTAGAGTAGATTTACATACCCTGGCATAATGCCCTTTCTTGTCGCAATTCATGCATGTGGCATCTCTGGCGGGACATTTTTGACGAGGGTGCCTTTTGTACCCACAAAAGAAGCATTTACCAACCGGAGCAGTTGCTGAGGAGTTTGACGTGGCCTGGGTATCCGGCTCCTCGGGTGTTTCTCCATCCCCTATGTCTGGCTGTGTCTGTGCCAGTGGGGTTCCTTGGGTTCCCATCGTAGCAGCGTTCATTAGCAGCATCGGTGTCCCAAATGACTCAGATTGCTGCTGAGCCGTATCCATCGCTCGTGCCTGATCGACTACCTTGTCAAGAGTGGGTTGCGCTTTCTCTAGTTAGCGTTGCCGTATGTGGGCTGATCTCAGTCCTTGGATGAATGCCTCCCGTGTGGCTTCCTTTCGGTGTTCCTCGGCGCTTACGGCCCGGAAGCTGCCGTCTTTTCCCAGCTGATTCAGAGCTTGCAGGAACTGATCGATTGTCTCCCCGGCTGCTTGATTGCGTGTGTTGAGAAGATGTCGTATGTATACCTCGTTCTTGGGCTTCACGTAGAGCGCTTGCAGCACGTCGATCGCTGCTTCGTAAGTGTCGCACTCCGAGAAGAGCCTGTACACGCTGGGCGAGACATGATTCACGAGAGCGGCAAATTTGTCAGCTCCCTCCTCGATGATGGTCAGATAGTGTGAGAAGGAACAGAACCAATGCGACCATTTCATTTCTGCGTCAGTCGCGTTTGGGTCTGCGTTGAACCTCTCTGGTTTGTAGATCTTGTCCATCGTTGGTTGAGAGAGCCGAGAAAACCAAATGGAATAAATTGAAATGAGAGCGAGAGAAGAACCTTCAGAGTTTAGGCTTTATTCCATTTGATTGGAGCCGCCTCTGCGGGCACACCGGGGAATACAGGTTCAGCTAGGAGTACATAAGCAGTAACGTATACATGTGCAGTTAATCATTGCAGACTAATCCGCGTAAGCACGGAGTTCGATATAATCTCCATTCTCACCAGTCAATGAGCACCTTCAGTCAACGAGCACCAAGTGAACAGCCGATGTAAATGGCAATGCCCCGGGGACAATCACCCCGTGCCGCGGAGACCTCCCCTTATACGCGAGACGCACGACATGTGATCCCGCGTCATGTCCCTCAATTCACCTCAATTCACCACAAAGATAGCTCCAGCGAACTATACTGCTGAGGTTGCTTGCATTGATCAAATAATCCCGAAGAGTACTTGACTGAATCGGGAAATGATTTTTAAAATAATTTTTTTACTAATTTACTACTCGTGTTGATTTAAAACAGTGGTGCTTGTTTTTTAATGTCTCTGCAGCCAACAGCCGAGGGCATTGTTTTCAGGTTCTTCCTCTGTCTGTTATCAGTTTTTGTGACCGCAATAACTTGTGTACCACTGAAGGAATTTAACCACATCTAGCACTAGCATTGACTAATACATACACACAACATGGCCAAAAGAATGCGGACACCCCTTCTCATTCGTGGATTCGGCTATTTCAGCCGTTCCCATTGCTGGCAGGTGTATAAAATCAAGCACACAGCCATGCAATCTCCATTAGACAAACATTGGCAGTGGAATGGGCTGTACTGAAGAGCTCGGTGAGTTTCAATGTGGCACTGTCATGGGATGCCACCTTTACAAGTTAGTTCTTCAAATTTCTGCCCTGCTGGAGCTGCCCCAGTCAACTGTAAGTGCTGTTATTGTGAAGTGGAAATGTGTTGGAGCAACAACAGCTCAGCCGCCAAGTGGAAGGCCACACAAGCTCACAGAATGGGACCGCCGAGTGCTGAAGCAAGCTCGTAGCATGGAAAAATCTTCTGTCGGTAGCAACACTGACTACCAAGTCACAAACTGACTCTGGAAGCAATGTCAGCACAAGCACTGTTCGTTGAGAGCTTCATGAAATGGGTTTCCATTGGCCGAAATGGGTGGCCGAGCAGCCACACACAAGCCTAAGACCACAATGCGCAATGCCAAGCATTGGCTGGAGTGGTGTAAAGCTCATCGGCATTGGACTGGAGCAGTGGAAACTCATTCTTCTAGTGATCAGTGGAAACGAGTGAAGAATCACGCTTCACCATCTGGCAGTCCGATCGACGAATCTGGGTTTGGCAGAAGCCAGGAGAACGCTACCTGTCCGAATGCACAATGCCAACTCTAAAGTTTGGTTGAGGAGGAATAATGGTCTGGGGCTATTTTTCATGGTTCGTGCAAGGCCCCTTGGTTCCAGTGAATGGAAATCTAAATGCTACAGTATATGACGACATCCAAGATGATTCTGTGCTTCCAACTTTTGTGGCAAAAGTTTGGGGAAAGCCCTTTCCTGTTTCAGCAAAATATGCCCCTGTGCATAAATATAGGTTCATACAAAAATTGTTTTTCAAGATCAGTGTGGAAGAACTTGACTGGCCTGCACAGAGCCCTGACCTCAACCCCATCTAACACATTTGGGATGAATTGGAACGCCGACTGCGAGCCAGACCTAATCGCCCAATATCAGTGCCCGACGTCACTAATGCTCTTGTGGCTGAATGGAAGCAAATCCCCACAACAATGTTCCAACATCTAGTGGAAAACCTTCTCAGAAGAGTGGAGTCTGTTATAGCAGCAATGGGGGGGGGGGGGGGGGACCAACTCCATAATAATGCCCATGATTTTGGAATGAGATGTTGTGCGAGCAGGTGTCCACACACTTTTGGCCATCTATGAACTGATTTGATTTTGGGTTCAAAAGGTCTAAGGTCATATGCCCTTTAATTGACAATCTTTGTTACCACGATGGCTTGTGCACCACAGAAGGGATTCAAACCAAACTTTGTACAAGTATGGACTGCAACACAAAGACAAACTGATTAAATTTTGGATTCAACAGGTCAAAGGTCATGTTCTCTTCAAAAATCATTTTGCAGATCATAACTCAAGGTAGAAGCATCTGATGTTTCTCGCTCTCTCGTTCTCTCGCTCTCTCGCTCTCACGTGACCTTAAAAAAAATTGTATGCATAGTCAAGGCTTGTGGAAGAGCTAGCCCATTGAACCAATCAGGATCTAACGGACAAAAACAGGATGCAGAACATGCATGTCGAAGGAAACTCCAAGGAGGAAAAATTGGAATATTATGAGGGATTTGGGTGAGGTTAGCAAGAGTAAAAAAGATCATGGTTTAGAACTGGGGACGATCTGACAGGGCGGTAAACAGCTGTCTTGAAGACCTGGAGGGGAGAATGAAATTTAAGAGGATGTGGAAAGTGAAAAGAACAAGTCAATTAGATTTTGGTTAAAGTTTGGATGCAGAACGAGTCTATCAATGTGATGCAAACCGTCAACTGTTCAGCCTGGCAGAGCTATGGTGGGGGGAAAAAAGAGGAACAAATTAGTGGAGGTGAGCAGTGGTCCTGGATTAAGGTAGTTTTACCAGAAGGCTCGTAAATGGTGGACCGTGTGAGTCATGCAGAAACCTGGTGGAGTTGACACACTGAAAGAGCAGAGAGTGCAAGACCAGAAAGGAGATGGTAGAAGAGAGAGACCACCGACCAGTCTGCGATGGCGAAGTGATAGATCCATAGACGAGGCTTCAGCGTTGGAAATTCCAATGATCTTGAAGCTGGCATCCTCCATTGTGCAAAGTCCTTCCTTGGCACACCTCAGCACCTCACCATATACAAAGGCAGAGAAGCCAGCCCAGAAGGGAGAGCAGTACTCCATCAAACTACGGATGGAGGCCTTGTAGGTGGATAGGCGCTCAGGTGTGCCGAGGAAGGACTTTGTACGACGGAGAATGCCCATTCGGCGGCTGCCTTTGGAGTAAAACGTTGAAATGTGGTTTGCCAAAGAAAGATCATGGCTGATGGTGAAACCCAAGATTTCGATTGACTGAACTTCCTCGAGAGGATTGTTAAGAAAGTAGATGGGGAGGTGGGGGTGGAGTTTGCCAGATGGTCCTTTTCAGAGAGAGATCATGAGAGTGTGAGATTTGTTAGGATTGAAAGACGTATTCCAAGTGTTTGACCAGCTTGTGATTTTTTAGTTATTATTTTTTATTTTTTTGGTTGTTTCCGATGACGAAGTCGCTGGTAGCATTATATTTTCTTATATATTATATTGTCCGTCTGTTAGTACGTATGTATTTTCTGTTTTCTCTGCAACCATCTCTCTTGTTTGTGTGCAGGATATCTCAAAAAGTTGAGGATAGATCCAGATGAAATTTGGTGGGCAGGTTGGATGTGTGACAAGGCTGAACAGATTAGATTTTGGTGAAGATCTGGATCTGGCCACTAGAATTTGTTTTTAAGTGATTCTTCACCGTTGAGAGTTAGAGCGAAACATATATATATATATATATATATATATATATATATATATATATATATATATATATATATATATATATATATATATATATATATATATATATATATATATATATATATATATATAAACGCACCAAGCGATTGTTACTATTTTACCTCGAACTCATTAATACTAAATCTTCACAACAATTTGGTTATAGAATCCATGACAATTGAGCATTAAATTTCAAAGAGTTCCTTGAGAATTCTGGCGACAGTCTTTGCGCTACAACAGCCGACACAACCGAGGTGTCACTGTCAGAGTTCACACAGTCAGTAGCGGGTGTGTCCACCGTTGGCGTCACGCAGAGCGGTGCATCTCCGGCGCATGGATATCACCAGATTATCGATGGTGGCCTGAGGGATGTTTTCCCATTCCTCCTGGAGAGCCACACGGAGCTAGCGGACGTTCTCTGGGACTGCGTAACGTTGTCGTACGCGTCGATCAAGAACGTCCCAAAGGTGCTCGAAGGGCGACATGTCGGGAGAATATGGAGGCCAGTCGAGGACATCAATGTCCTCCTCGCCGAGGAAGTCCATGCAGAACCTGGCAACATGGGGGTGAGCATTGTCATGCTGAAACGTCACATGGTGAAGGCGCACAAACGGCACGACGATGGGTCTGAGTATCTCGTCCCTGTACCGCTGCCCGTTCAAGTTGCCTTCAATGAAATGAAGCCGAGTGCGCTCTCCATGGCATATGCCTGCCCACACCATAACACTGGCACCACTGTGTGACACCCGACGAAGGACATTGGCGTCAGTGTAGCGCTCCCCAGCCCAACGCCAGACGCGGAGTCCGCCATCAGCCCGATACAGCTGGAACCGCGACTCATCGGTGAACAGCACTCTCATCCATCGTGCGAGGGTCCAGCGCAAGTGAACATTGGCCCAGTTCAGTCGGGTCTGACGCCGGACTGCAGTGAGGTCGAGTCCCCGGTGTGGTCGGCAGGCTCAGAGGTTGGCCTCCCTCAAGCGGTTACGCACCGTCTGGGCTGAAATGCGCCTGTTATGCAGCCCGACAGTCTCATCGGCAGTCCTCGTGGCCGGTCGGAGTTGATCCCGGAGATGTTGCAGCCTCATGTGACGATCCTGACCGGCGGTGGTCACACGTGGTCGCCGGGCATATGGGCGGTTCACGGTGCTTCCAGTCTCTCTGAGGCGAGTTCTCAGGCGGCTAATGGTGGAGTGGTGGACATTGAAGTGTGCTGCAACGGCCCGTACTGACGTCCCAGCATTCAGCATGCCAATGGCGCGCTCCCTCAAGATTTGTGACATCTGTGGCATGTTGACATTTGGCACCAGTCCACATTTTGGGGAGGCCTTTTATAGGGCAAGCTATAGGGAGTGTTTGTATCCTGGTCACGCTCACTGACCATCACTCTGTCAAGCCCCATGGTGCTCATAGGAAGGATTACTCAACGTGTGAGTCCACACACTCAGAGTGGTCAATTTCAATGGGAACATCTGTCTTGAGCAAAACAAAGGAACCATTGCTCAAACATATCATCGGTTTGACCATTTTCCCATAATGGCAATCTTGACTTAGATATTTAGGTTGGTGCGTTTATATTTTTGTTCAATATATATATATATATATATATATATATATATATATATATATATATATATATATATATATATATATATATATATATATATATATGTAGCACGATATCACAAAAAGTTTGGGACGGACTTGGTGGACACGGGTGTGAGACAAGGAAGAATTGATTTGACTTTGGTGAAAATCCGGTTCTGGATATGAGAATTATTTAATTGTAAAAGTGATTCTTCACCATTGAGAGATGGGGCCAAAAACGATATATACCATGATATTTCAAAAAAGTATTGGGCCCGATATGTTCTCGTGGATCAGGCATTACATGGCGGAGATATGCGCTCTCCCAGGTTCCCTTCTATTTGTTTAATTATTCCCTTGAAACCAACGTGGCTGCCGCATCATGTGACTGATGAGGTCATTGCAGTGATGATCCAATATAATACTGTTGCTGGAAATATTTTATTCAACAAGAACAAAGTCTCCCATTGAAAGGCTAAGCAGTTTGGTTGAAAATTTCAACATCATTGGTCACATGGTCTTGCAGCCATGTTGGACCAAAAACCTTATTGGATCAACGCGAAACTCCAAAGACATGATCAGCCACTCATTCTGAATTTGATTTGATAGAGGACGTCATGGGTCAGGTGTCCGATCGAAGCGTGATTTATATCGAAGTGGGGTGGCATGCTGTTTTTTTTGTTTGTTTTTTCACCAAAGACATTTCACGAATTTTTCACCATAGATGTGATGTAAAATGTTTTTGTGATGACTATGATGTCATTGGTCATGTGGTGTGGCAGCCATATTGGAAAAATGGAAAAACTTTGGACCTGGATCTCTGAAACCACTCCATGGAAAAACTATTGAAACATGGTACATGTGAAGTACTCCCCATGGGAAAGAAGGGTGATTTTTTTTTTTTTTCTGATGTCATACTGTTATGGATTTGGAAACCTTGTGCACAGAAACAGCCAGAGTCCCCGTAGCTTAGTTATTTTGATAAGTTTGTGTTTATAGTTAGAATCCCCCCTCCTGTCTAATGGGAATTTCATGTGTGCGCTCCGAGTTATTTTTTTTTTTAGTTAGGTTTTTACAACAACTACAACAACAACGCCACTGTCCCTCACTCGACCCAGTCGCCATTGCCCATCTGTTTTTGGTTGAGGGCGTGGGCGGAGTCTCCGTCGCTTTGGATTGAGGCTCCGCTCCAAGGAAGGGCATGGACCGTTTCCTCCAGCCAATGAGTGAAGGGCGAGCACCACACGCGTGCCCCAGCCAATCGGGAGGCTGACCATGTGTCGTCCGACAACCCCTCGTCCAATCAGGAGGCGAGTGGCGAGGAAAGAAACCCCTCCCACCTCAAGAGAGAAAAAAAGACGAGAGGACGACAGACAGGAGTCTTGGTGGCGATTGCGGCGCGGTCTATGGTCGTGGTTGAGCGGTCTGCAGTCTTGGTGCTGACAATGCCAAGGTTGTGGGTTCGAGTCCCACCGTGGTGGTTCGGGTCGGTGTGACCGCACGAGGCGGGACAGTACCCTGGCCCAGCTCTGCTGACTAAAGACCTACAGGGTCCAGTTTCGTGTGTGTGTGTGTGTGTGTGTGTGTGTGTGTGTGTGTGTGTGTGTGTGTGTGTCCGTCCGTGGGCCTCGTCTGTAAGTAGAATTGTTAAGTGCCTTGTTCATTGTACATTACATTTCTTTATTTGTGATAACTCTGCTCTGTGTCTCCCTTCCCGATTATTATTTGTAATAAACCCCTGTTAAATGTTCCAGTTCGTTGTTCGTGCTTTCTTTCATTGGCCGAGCAAGGTGCGTATTGAGAAATAATAAGGCCGTTTGGGCTGGTAAGTTGTCATTTGGACTGACGGATCTTGGTAATCCCTGCTCGGTTTACACCCGGATCGGGCTCGGTAAATGGTCCGTTCCGCCCGAGGTCCATAGAGGGTGTGGTTTTCCCCGGTAGTTGGACGACGTGGGTATTTAGGTATATTAAAATTAGGCAATTAACCCTAACCCACGCCGTCAAAATATTGGCAACCACGGTCCGCTAAGGGACCCGTGAACTTTCGGACTTATCCGATAGTCACGACCTAAGTTCCGGGTGTTCGGTGGGAGACGACTCCACTGCTCCACCTAGTGGTCTTTTATCGCCACCGGACCCCGGCCCACAACAATACGTGGGTGGCTTCCTTATGACCTCATAACTGCATATTTCAAACGCTTTATCCGATCAGTATGAAAATTGTTGAGGCTCATCTCGGGATAAATTGTAATTTTCAAAAATAGTGATGACGTCATCAGGCACGTGGTTCGGCAGCCATGTTGTTTTAACAGAAAATCTTCTCCGTAACGGCTGAACAGATCGAGGTGAAACTTTACAGATATTATCACCTTTCCATGAGGAAAAAAAAAAGTTCTCCACTTATGATGTCATATGTCACGTGGTTTGGCAGCTATAATTTTTTGAAGAATAAACATGTTAAAATCTTCTTCTGCAGAACGGCTTGACTAATCGAGGCGAAACTTCACTTGCATGTTCTCCAAGCCTTGGGAATACCAGGGTGTTCACGAATAATTAATAGGTCACATGGTCTGGCAGCCAGATTGCTTTGAATGAATTTTTTTCAAAAATCTATCTTGAACTGCTTCATCAATCATTGTGAAATGTCACAGATATGATCCAGTAGACCGGTGAAATAAATGTTTTAAATTTCGAACCTAATCAGACGGCCAGGATTATTTAATATTTTAATTCTGCGTTCAGGGATTTTAATAAAACTTCGTACAAGTATGTGCAATGATGTAATAATGTGAGCGGAGGCAGGGCCGTGTTTAGGTATGTAGAGGACATAAGTATGTTGAGTCCCCCTGTAATATTGCATGTAAGATATCTTGTTGTTTACGATGTGAATTTACGTTAGAAAAACTACTGTTGTTCGATTTTTTTTTTTTTTTTTTTTTTTTTTTAATGGAATCAAAAGCATTTTTTTTAATCAATAAAATTATTCTTTATTCATCAAAATTCAAAAATAACTTTTAACATCATCAAAATTTTCAAAAGTAGGTGCCACAACTATTTTTGGAAATAACAATGTAATATACATCAGGTGGAATGATGGCTATACAATCATCAAATACACAACATCATGCTGCTGCTGTGGGGGAAGCTCACTTTGTCATATTGACCCGACATGCCTTCCCACTGGCAAAGTCATCCACAATTTCATCAAAGGACAGCTGTTGCAGAAGGTCGCTCTCAATGCTCGTGAGTGTTAGAGAGTTCATTATTTCCTGTCCCGTCGATGTTCTTAGTCGATCTTCCACGTGCTTCATTTTTGAAAAGGACCGCTCCCCGCTGCAATTAGTAACCATGAGAACTAGGTACATACGCAGCGCTATCTCGGTGTTTGGAAACGTGTCCTTTAGTTCCTTTTTCAATTAAGAGCTTGTATAAAAATCGCTCATTGCTCGGATTGTTTGGCTGTTTGTCCTTAAATGCTTTCGCAAGGACAGCAAAATGGCAAGAGCTCATTGCCAAGGGTATCCTCAGTCATTACCGTATATGGCGACTATATTATCGGGAGAAGCTTGAATGTCTTGAATGTCTGGTATTCAAATTGAGCTTTGAGTCCTGCAACGTATGGCTGGTCACATTAAAACGCTCAAGAATGTCGTTCCAAAAACCTTTAAAAAAAAAGACGTGTTGAATAAATATGTATGCTATGCTTATATTTGCCTGCTATCCAGATAAAAGTTTGACAAAATTCCTGATTTCGTTAAAACCGTGACCATTTTTAAAATTGGATGGAAATTGTTGGTATTTATTTTCACAAAAATGTAGAGGATCCCATTTTGTGGAGGCCCTGGAGTGCGTGCTCCACTGGCTCCGCCATAAATACGGCCCTGAGCAGAGGCATACTGGCAATGATGGGACGTCAAAGGTTGTTCTACTTTTCCTTGGTCTAAAGAAAGAGAGAAGATGCTGCAGCCTGCCTGTCTGAAGGATGAGTGATGTCACGGCAGAGAGTGGTCATCAGTAAATAGATAGAGGATTTGCCAGAGAGTCAGAGATCATTGATTAAGATCAGGAATAGGATGGGCCCCAGAACACTGCCTTGGGGCACTCCAGCCTTGACAGGGAGAGGAGATTAAAGAATTTCATTGAGAGCCACACATTGATCATGATTATAGAGGAAGTCAGTAAGCCATGTGTGGAATTGGTCTTTGATGCCATAGGTGGACAATTTAGAGAGCAAGGTGGGATGCCAGACTGTTTCGAAAGCAAGAGATATGTCCTGAGAGATGGACCTGAATTTGTGTCTGACATTGAAGGCCTCCATCCATTGTTGGTTGTGTAGAAGCAGCATGTCCTAGGTTGAGTGACCTGTTCTGAAACCAAATTGGTGATCCGAGATGAGGTTGTTGGAGAAAAATAAGGTTTTCATCTCAACTGTGATGATGGAGTCCTTGACCTTGCTGATGATTGGAAGTAAGCTGATAGGTCTGTCGTTAAGGGGATCAGTTTTTGCACCTTTTTATGTAGTGCAGTGATGTTGGTGGATTTCCAAGGAGATGGACGATGACCTTGCACAAATCACAGGGTGAAAAAGGGCAGAGAGAGGATGGGCAAAACCAGTGGAGCGGGTTCCAGTAGCAGAGTCAGAGAATCACGGGTTGAAAGAACCTTCTCAGGTACAAAAGACAGAGTCTAGGAACATTTGGGTATGACTGGAAAGGATGGGTACTAAGAGTGAGGGATTGTGGAAACAAGATTTGCAGGTGAAACTAGAACGTCACTCGGTAGAGTGCATAGCTCCACCAGGCTGAACAGTTTACGTTTTGTATCCCACTGATAGGCGCGATCTGCATCCAGACCTGAAGCAAAATCTATCGGCTTGTTCTTTTCACCTACCCAACTCATCCACCAAGTTTCTTCCGAATCCGTCCACAACTTTTTGAGATATCCTGCAAACAGACAGAGAGACAAGTACTGGTGAATAATGATCCGAGCAGTGAGTGCAACTCCACTCAGCACTGAACTTATCCATCCATCCATCCATTGGGACCATACTCTGTGCAGAGTGTTGGTGCTGCTGAAGCAGTCTCCTTGGCTAGTAGACACAATCCTGCATGGGTCGCCACTCCGACACAGGATACCAGCATGCTGGCACTCATTTTGCCGACTTCAGAAGCATGACAGGCTGAGTCAACCCCACCTGGTATTAATTTAACAGCTAAGCAGGATTTGAACTCAGGACACTGGGATTCCAGCCCACCACTCAAGCCATTAAGCCAACACCGGGCATACAGAACTTATCTATATATTAAAACTATTTATACATATGCTAACACGGGGAGCTACAGTTAACTGATTAACATAGTGCTGCTAAAAGCTACCAATACAACACCTAATTGAATTTATTAAATACGTACAATAAAAACGGTAAAAGACGTATTCAGTACTCGCTCGAGGGTGCAGTGGAGCATGTAGGAAATCTGTTAAAATTACCTTTTCTCTATTTAAGTAACAGCTCGAAGCGGTGGTAATCAAAATGATGTGCTGGATCATGTGCCTGCAATCTGTAAGGTAAGGTGTGCATTATTTCATAAAACATACAATGTGTAGTGAGCATTATGAATATGTGATAATCGAGACCATTAAATCCTCCAACGAGAAAGTTCGGAAATTTGAATAGTGAGATCGCTGGCTTGACTGTTAGCCGTTATTGTACACGCGTGTGTCAGCTGTTAAGATACTTTGATTAGAAACAGAGTTTAAAACATCGTTATAGCAGGTTTGCATTGACTTTTGTTTTCTGGAAGTCATTGCTGTCTTTTTTTATTGCTTGTACCACAGGTTGGAGCTGCTAAAGGGGTTCTGAGGAGCTTCATCATCGAGCCATTTGTTCAGCATGAGCAGGTATGCTCAGGAAAGGGATTGTGTGGAATTCCAGGTTTTATTTCACTGTTGCATGGTTCAACTTGTACGGCACTCCATTGCCTGGGAATGTTAGTGAGAAGATTGTGGAAATGCTTGTTCGCTTGTTTTCCAAATCAAAATCGATACAAATCCTGAGTACGTTATCACGATTCTCTTGCCTAAACAGATGTCGATAAACAGATGGTCCCAGACCGTTGGTTCAGGATTTGGTGCGTTATGTGGAATGGGGATCCTTCCCACTTTTGTCCTCGACTGTTGAAAATGAACCACTGCGTGGTGCGCAGAGCGGTTTATTTTCTGATCAGAACAATCTTGGTTGTCTGCCATGTCATGAACTTTCTCCATTTATGGTGCCCTTTTTCTGATCAGGGGAAGATTGGGAGATGCAATCAATGGCGACATCTGTGTTCTTTAACATGAGATGAAAATAGTTTCAGCGGAGGATGGATGGGGTCGCAACGGATGTACGAATGGGACTTGGGGGATGTTTGGGGGTCGGAGCAGAGTTGAGGACGCACTCGCAGGGAGAGTTTGTGGCTTGTAGCACACGACATGCAGAACATGAATGCATTTGCAGGCAAAGACAAAGGAGGAATTTTACACTTGCCTGAACACACGGTCTTTCCTCCTCTGTCCAAATGAAGAAGTCAGAAGGAGCTCCTTGAATTAACTGTTGGAGAAACCAATGCGGTAAGTTTAGTGTTTTGACTGTTTTGTAATCACAGCCTTAGAGCTACTAAAGGTAAGGGTGAAGCTATCCATCATGTGACGGTCCAGCATGACTGAATGGCTAGCTCTTGCAGGATCCGAGTTACTAGACCCGTACCAATGTCACGGCTTGAAACAGGAACCAGACCAGAAGGTGGCGTAGGGCGTAGGTCTTACAGCGAGGGTACGTCCAGAATACAAGCACCCCAAGACAACAGTAATTTACACACGCACACACGCACACACTTTTTCTTTTTTTAAAAACAAGAAACAAGGCATGAAGAGCTTCGCAAGTATCGTGCACAAGCCAAATTACCGAGATGGTTCCCATGATGTATTCAGGTTGAGATGATGTCTTGAGGAATAGATATATCTGTAATATGAAAGCTAAATGTTCAACGTTTTTGAAATATCACGTACACAAAAGTACATGGACAGATGGTTGGTCGGTGGCACCTCATTTTAATGTTCCGAGTCTCCGACTTTGTTGGACGGGCGGGGGACAGAGACACTTGGACAAGCAGGCAAATATGAGATTTGTGCCATAATCCGACACAGCAAGTTGTTTCAAAGATTCTATGTAATTCCAAAATTCAGGTGAAGTGCACATGATTTATACTCCCGAATGCTGTACTTCCAGCTCACAACATTATACTACAGGGTAACATGAGTTCCCTTCCAACGACCTTTGATGTAGGAGAAGGCCATTGGGCCCATCAAAGCCTGCACTATTATTCCCAACTTGTGATTTGTTTGCCCATGCTCTGTCCTTATTGAATGCAAGGAAACAGCACGTACCATTTCTTAAGTCTTTGGTATGACTCGGCCAGGGTTCGAACCACCGACCTCCCAGGCTCGGAGCGGACGCTCTAACCATTGCACCAACCAAAGCTGGTGAACATTATTACAATAATAACCAAAAGAGGATAACTGATGAGCAGGTTCCATGAACGGTGAGGCAGAGGAGGAGGAAATCATCAGGCTCCACAGAATGGTACATGATGCAGAAAATTGCACTACTCGCGCTCTTCTACAGACAGACAATAGAGCAACACCTACCTGTCTTATTACTTAAAGATTATGCAGCTTGATGTACCTACTTATCTTTTTTTTAAATTCTTTTATGGAATGATGGACTGTATGTGTGAGTCATTTTCTCGACAATATCACTGCTGAAACATGATTTGACCACACAAGGAAACTAAGTGCAAGAATTCACTGCAAAATCATTGATTGCAAAACCTCATAACCTTGGTGGTGGAATAGCCCAAATGCCAACAATGGCAAAGCATCTTGTAAATTGGCCTTGAAGCGTTGTTGCCAGAAAAAAAAAGAAAGTACCAGTTTCACCATGATGGCGCAAGTTGTCATTATGCAACAATTGGCACAAGTTGTGCTGCTTTGACGCACGATGCTAATGCAGTTGATGCAGGTTGTATTGCTGGATAAGTGCTGTTGTTGGGTCAGTCGATAGGCCGTTGGTATTTCTGAGCAAACAAGGAAGCAGCACGTACCATTTCAGGTTTTTGTTACCACTCCGCCAGGATTTGGACCACTGACCTCACATACTCGAAGCGGAAGCTCTAACTTTTACACCACTGAATCTGGTGGCATAATGATGTTGATCAACAATATAGATGTAGATCATGCTTGTGTTGGTGAATAACCGAGAATATGTCATTTCGAGGACAATAGTAAGTATTGTTGATGGAATGAATCATTGTGGGAGGATAATGACAGAGTAGCTATAACTGCTCTCGGTAGAGCGCGTACCTCCGTGAGGCTGAACAGTTTGTTTTGTATCCCACTGATGGGCTGGATCTGGATCTGGAATCGGAATCAAATCTGCTTGTTCTTGTCACCTAACCTACTCATCTACTTAGTTTTGTCATAACTCGTCCACAACTTTTTAAAATATCATGCCACATATATTTTTGGCCCTATCTCTCGACGGTGTAGAATCACTTGTAAAGTTAAAAAGAATTCTCATATCTGGAATCTAATTGATTTGTCCTCGTCACACACCCAACTTGTCCACCAAGTTTCGTCCGAATCTGTCCATAATGTTTTCAGATAATATAGTGCCACATATCGGTTTTAGCCCTATCGCTCAATGGTGAAGAATCGCTTAAAATAAATTCTCGGGTTCAGATCCGGATTCGCATCTTCACCAAAATCGAAGCAATTCTGCCTTGTCACACACCCTGCCCACTAAGTTTTTTTTTTTATTTTTTTATTTTTTTGCTGAATTTGTCCACAACTTTTAGAGATATCCTGTTCACAGACACAGCCTGTCACTTCCCCGGTAGATGTATTGGACATGGTGGGACAGTCTCCTGGCCTTCACGGTCTCCCGACGTGACATCCTCAGACGACTTGTTGTGGAAGTATGTCAAAGATTATTTTCTGAACCCCCTGTTGCTGACATTAAAGCACTTCATGCAAGGATAACCATTTGCATCAGCAGTGTGACGACGGATATGTTGGCCAAGATGACAAAATGCAAAACAAACCACATCATTGAATCTCTTCGCTTGGTTGTAATAATTTTTTTTAACTGGAACAAGACTTTGTGGACGGCCTGCACTTGGTTCTTTCAGGCTGAAATTATCTTCAGATAATCCATTGGAAGCTTTTGAATGAATCAATAAGTTGTTGAACTCCCTTTACTCTCCTTTCTTATGTAAGCACCAGGTGCATACGACGACTCAACACATTCGGTGTTGAACGTCCCATTTTTGAGCTCTTTCAATCAGTGTAAGAATAAAAAGGCTTCCTTTGTTTGCTTTTTTTTCCTTTTCTTTTTGTTTTTAATATTGTATTTTTTTCCATGGGCTTCTGCCAGTTCGGACAATTTTCAGAACCACATTTTTCATTCCAAATTGTTAATTACACATTACATATAATTATGCACTCGCAAATACAACCCGTTGCTTCACTGATAGGAATATGAAGAGATGGTGGGAAGAGGGAGAGAGTGGAGAGGGGGGGGAGTGGGGAGGGGTAAGGAGGGGGGATAGTAAAGAAGGGGGGTGGTGGGAAAAGAGCAGTGCCTCACCATGTGTCACGATACACTCTGGGTTGGGGGGGGGCTATGGGCCCCTTCAGCAGGCATGAGTACAGGATTGAACCAGATGGGGTATATCAAAACAGCATGTTCAAATGGGTCAAGCTAAACACTACCCAGAGACATCCATCGGGGGGGGGGGGGAGTGAAGGTGGAAGAGACTTTAGGAGGGAAGCATGAGGGGAGGGGAATGGAAGAGACGGAATGGCATTTTCCTTCAATCGCTGAAAAAGCCGTGCTCGTGTTTGTGCCTTTATTTAATTTCCGTATATGTGATAAGCTAAAGGATCTCTTATCGTGAGCCGAATTTCAAAATTTAAACTGTGGAATTGATCCTCGCAGCAGTTCCAACTGCTAAATAAACAAGTGTTCATTTGTCCAATTCGTACATTCTTCAACACCTCCCTCTCCTCGACCTCCGGAGAGTTGTAGGGGGGGGGTGAATGGGTTTTGGGAGGAGGTTAGCATGAGGGGAGGGGAAGGAAGGCAGTGTGAGGGGAGGGGAAGGAAGGCAGTGTGAGGGGAGGGGAAGGAAGGCAGTGTGAGGGGAGGGGAAGGAAGGCAGTGTGAGGGGAGGGGAAGGAAGGCAGTGTGAGGGGAGGGGAAGGAAGGCAGTGTGAGGGGAGGGGAAGGAAGGCAGTGTGAGGGGAGGGGAAGGGAGGCAGTGGGAGGGGAAGGGAGGCAGTGGGAGGGGAAGGAAGGCAGTGTGAGGGGAGGGGAAAGAAGGCAGTGTGAGGGGAGGGGAAGGAAGGCAGTGTGAGGGGAGGGGAAGACTGTGTACTGGGATGATAAAACTCACCCAAACAGCAGTGTTTTCATTTTAACTTCCGGGTTCTGCATAAAAATGGAAAGGAGCATTTAAAACCCACGCTAACTAAACCTGACAAAGGCCTGCCTGTATACATGCATACTCACACATGCAGCAAACTTTGCACTCCTCCGGTCAACTCGCTACGAATCAGATTCGTACATGCTGCACCCTGGGGAAGCCATTGGTCCTTAATTGCCCCCCATAAGCGTACCTCCAACCTCCTCGCAGTCCATGCTCACCGTGCACGTGCACCGGCAATATACTCATCCTTTCACTCGCACAGATTTCCCCACACCCACATTGCACAGCACATCCCGCATAGCTTCGGCACCGCAGCACGCCCACTCCCCGCGTGCCAAAGCACATGGTTTGTGAGACTGCCACGTAACCTCCTCCATGGCGCCACATACCACGGGTCTATGTATGAATGCGAGTTTGGACCACACACCCGCAAAACCTGTGCACCGCACACATAACCACGCATGCAGGCACATACCCCCCCCCCCCCGATCGTCATTTGAACCCATTTATACCATGTCCCTCTGTGCCGTCTCCATACCTCTTCATTTGCAGCAACTGCAGAATATATATATATATATATATTTTTTTTTTTTGCAGCAACTGTTGATATATTTGTATGAATATTTTAGAATGAATATCACACAAAACGGTGAAAAAGCAAACTGCGAACGTAATTGCCGAAAAAAGAAAAGGACCCCTGTGAACTGTATTGCCATGGCTTGCAAAAGCGGCTTGTTGAGTGTGGCGATACCGTTGGTTAATTATATTTGTTGCGATCAATGAAGTTCCACTTCCTGCACATTCCTTAATCTTTTCTTCACTCGATATAATTGTCCAAATTGGAAAAAAAAAACTTCCTAAAGCGATTTGTCTGACTCCAAAGTGACCTGTATATCACCTTCCAGATGTCAAAAGCTGAACCAGGACATTCGCTGGATGCAAGGCATCAGAGACTATCCTCCTCAATCTATTCACAGTACGCTCTGTATAAACTGAAGCCAAAGAAGGCAACACACATCCAACTATCCGTCCAGCAGTGTGCACAACCCTCTGGAGCCAAAACTTCCGTTGCTGGGTGCAGCTGCCGTACCACACACACAGAGAACAAGTTAAAATGCTTTCTATAATGGCCCAATAAAACTGGATGAGAATCTCCCTGCGAAGGCCAAACTTCTTTAGCTTCTGCAAGAAGTAGAGGCATTGCTGAGATTTCCGAGTCATAATATCTGTGTTGTGGTCCTACTTTAAACTACTGGTAATGGTTGTACCTTGAAGTTTAAAGCAGTCAACAATTTCAATAACTTCACTATTGATGGTAAGAGGGTCAGCTGAATTTTTTGTCTGGCAAAAGTCAACAACCATCTCCTTAGTCTTTGCAATGTTCAGCTCAAGGTTGTTGTGTTTGCACCATGACGCAAACCCATTAACTTGCTGAAGGTATTCTGACTCATCAGAATTCATGATAATACCCTCGATGGTCGTGTCGTCGGCGAACTTCACGAGCTGCCCAGACTCATGATGAGGCATCCAATCATTGGTGAAAAGGGAATAGAGAAGCGGTGGACAGCACACACCCTTGTGGAGTACCAGTATTCAAGACGATAGTCTCGGACAACTTGTTTAATTTTACTGTTTGCGATCGGTGAAGGAGAAAATCCAAAATCCAGGAGCAAATTGAGGGAAGAAGGCCAAGGGACTGGATTTTAGATATAAACAAAGTTTGAGGGACAATGGCATTAAAAGCAGAACTAAAATCAATAAAAAGAATACCATCATAGAGTAGATTGTATATAAATTCTATGCAAGACGGGGAGTTTTTGGGAGACAATTAATAAATTATAATACATATTAAGATTTTAACCCTTGAATGCCCAATATCCTGAGGTTGTGTTGAGAAGGGAGTGCCAAGTAGGCCAAGCAAGAGGCCAACTTTGTGGGACAAAATGTAAAAATATTGGTGCGACGTCACATGATGAAATTGGTTCAATCTCTTCAATAATGACTGAGTGGGTTACGAGATTCTTCTATGCGGAAAAAGGTCAATTGTAATCGGTTTTTAGAACAATTAATATCCAGTATAATTTGATTATGCCTGGTGTTGGCTTAATGGTTAGGGTGGTGGGCTTGGGATCCCATTCGGCTGTTGAAGTAATACCAGGTGGGGTTGACTCTGCCTGCCATCCTTCTGAGGTCGGCAAAATGAGTGCCAGCATGCTGGTATGCTGTGTTGGAGTGGCGACCCGTCCAGGATTGTGTCCAATAGCCAAGGAAACTGCTCAAGCAGCACCAACGCTCTGTACAGAGTATGGTCCCAATGGATGGTTGCATAATTCGATTTAATATAATGAAAATATGGATTTCGCTGAACTTGTTACCGATTATAACATTGCAAGATGTATGATAAAGCCTTCATTGTTGGTGTCAGTTGCACCTTTAACTTAACTCTGCAGCACTTGCATTGCTTGTATTTTTAACCTCATTTGTAGTGGAATTGTGGTTCTGATTTATAACCCTGTTGTTTTGTGCACCACTATTCCTCAGGCAGATGAATTCTACATTTGCATCTATGCTGAACGGGACGGGGATGTCATTCTCTTTCACCATGAAGGCGGCGTGGAAGTGGGTGATGTTGATGCCAAGGCCTTGCGCCTCAAGGTCCCTGTTGAGGGCTCGCTTGATGAGGACCATGTGAAGCAGACGCTGCTTGTTAATGTGCCACCTAACCGAAGAGAGTGAGTACGGATATGTGTGCAGTGCTCAGCATTGTGCATCTAAACACAATTACAAGGAATGGATCTACAGTTCTTTGTCATCTGAACATGGTAGCTCATTTAAACTAGAAGGGCACTCGGTGGAGCGCATATCTCTGCCACGTAATACCTGATCCACGAGATCATATCGGGCGCAATCAATACATTTTTTTTTAATTTCAGGCTATGTATCATTTTTGGCCCAATCTCTCAATGGTGAAGAATCACTTTAAAAATTAAATAATTCTTGCATCCAGATCCAGATCTGGATCTTCAGTAACTTTAATCAATTCGTCCTTGCTACACCCCCAACCTGTCCACCAAGTTTAGTCTGAATCCGTCCATAACTTTTTGAGACATCGTGCCATATATCGGTTTCGCCCAATCTCTCAATGGTGAAGAATCACTTTAAAAATTATATTTGTCGGATCCAGATCCGGATCTTCACCAAAATCGAATCGGTTCATCATTATCACACACCGAACCTGTCCAAAAAATTTCGTCCGAATCCGTCCACAACTTTTTGAGATATCCTGTACACAGGCACACAGACAGAAAGTGGTGAAAACATAACCTCCTTCACCTTCGGTGGCGGAGGTAATAAAAAAAAATCCTTTCAATTTGAGGTTAACAAATCTGTTTCGGCTTGATTTTGATTGTCATCATAATGAATAATTATTTGTCATGTATGTTATTGTAACATCACTCATAAACATCAATCCTGCTTTGATGTTTAAAAAAAAAAAAAAAATGCCTCCGCTGACGAAGTTCCCAGAGGCATTGTTTTCAGATTGTCTGTCCGTACATATGTACGTCCGTCTGTACTCATTTTCTTTTTTCTCTGCCACCGTTTATCCGATTGACACAAGATTTTCACCATAGCTGCAACTACTCATGTAGAATGTTTTTAATGATAATGGCATCAAAGGTCACATGGTGTGGCAGCCATGTTGGAAGAAAGCAAAAATTTTGGACCTCTGCATCTCTGAAACCGCTCCATGGAAAAAAGTGAAACTTCGCACATGTGAAGTACCCCCCATGGAAATGAGTGTTGTTATTATTATTTTTGTTTTTTTTTTAATGATGTCATAGGTGGCTTCATTATGGCATCATAATTGCTCGAATGCTTTGAAAATTTTTGAGGGTCATCTTGGGATAAATTCTATGGGAGAAAAAAATTGATGATGTCATTGGTCATGTGAGTTGGCATATATATGTGTGTGTATATATATATATATATATATATATATATATATTTGTATATATATATATATATATATATATATATATATATATATATATATATATATATATATATATATATATATATATATATATATATATATATATATATATATATATATATATATATACATATTGTTGCGGATTCGCGCCCGCCGGCGTGCGGACGGCCACGTAACTCGAATCGCGGCACGTCGCCCACCGGACGGACAATCCAGTCGTGACCCTCTCGGACTAACGCCGGGAACCAGTCACGGGTGGACCTTTCGGTCTCACCACGATCGTGCCAATCGGCCCCCGCGTGGGATAGGGTTGCTCGCCAAATTCGACCTACCTAAGTACCCACACGGAGGGTAGACCGGGCGATCGCACCTCGCCGCAGGTCGACTTCGGACACGGGCCACTTTAAGCGACCCGTTCCGTACTATCGGGATAACCGAGCGGTGTTATTCGTCGGCCTCGACGGTTCGATTAATTATCGGGCGTTTTAGCCCACGACCAACCCTTTACGTGAAGCAAGATGGAGATTCAATGAAAGAAATGACGAAGCGAAGCGGGAAAACAGTTCAACAATAAGCACATTTATTTCGTGATGAACGGAAAGCACACATATACAATTCCACCAAAAGCACATGTAAAAGAGGAAGACAATGCAATATTACACAAAAAGCAAATGCAACAATGCAGATCTAACCGACTACCTGGCACACGGCAACACTTATACAATTTTACTTCACAGACGGCGCCGACAACACATATTCCCAAAGGAAAAGAAAAGAGAACCACCCTCAAGGATGAGGCGGGCCTGGGGCCGAAACCGGGTCGGGCCTACCGTCTGATGATGAGACGCAGAGCGGCGGTGGCGCCTCAACTCCGCGGGCCTCGCGGACAGTGTCTGGTAGGGGGTGGGAAGGGGGCCCCCTTTGTCGCACTATCTCAGCGCGGGGGGAAACAGGAGGGGGTTGCTGATGCTCGGGGGAAGGAGGATATTACCCTGTCTCGGGTCCCGCGGCGAGCGTCTCCTCCTCCACCTCGGTCGCGTTGCTGGCCTCTCTCTGTGCAGCTCCCGGCACCGACGCGAGCACCCCCTCGTCCGCCTTCGCCGCCGTCACCTCTCCACAGCTCCGTCCTCTTCACTCTGACTAGTACCACTTCTTTCCCGCTCCACCGACGACTCTCTTGAATTCCGCACACTCAACTCTCAACTTCCAACTGAACTCAATTTGACTGACGAACGCAGCCGTTTTTATAAGCCCCGTGGCTTCGCTCTTTCACCCTTGACCCTTTGCCTCCGACCCTTCACCTGGATCCCCATTGGCCCGAGGAAAAGTGGGCGTGAATGCTTTTTGATCCATGAATTTGCATATAGCGTCCTCACTCCAACGCCCTGGAGGCGGTGCTAAATCGCCCACGCTCTCCGATTGGACGGAACAAAAGTGGGCGTGAGTCGTTTTTAATCCGTTTTTCTTTGGAAAGTCTGTGATGTTTCTGAACACGCTGCTCGGTGCGCGCCCTACACGAGTCCAGCATCGGTGCCCACAAGTGGCGCGAGAATGGTGGGGGATGCGATGGTGGCGAGTTGTGACGGTAAAGGTCGTGGCTGTTGTGGTGAAGCGGCGTTGTGGTTGGTGGTTGTTGTTGTGAAGCGGCTGTTGAGACGTGGTTGGTGGTGGTAGTAATGGCGGCTGGTCCAAAATAAAGACAGTAAAAGAAAAACGGCTATCCTGAAGAGTCGCAGCCCGCATGAATGACATTTATTCCCTCTAGACAACGGGTTTGGGCCTAACTACACATATACTTACCGAGATATCTCACCTAAGGGACCTGAATGGTGGTTTGTGAATTTCGTCAACCACAACACTACCCCCTCCCCTTTTTACAGACTCGTCCCGAGTTGTCAAATTTTCGTGTGCCATCATGTGTAGTTTTCCCCAAGTACATTTTACCTACGCATCCCTGAGTGCGACATTCATGGTATTCGTGTCCTCAAAATAAACAACCTAAACAAACTCACTCACACGGACGACTTAAATAAAATTGCCGGCGCTAAGACAGACATGCCGGGGGCGCACTCATATTTACAGTACATCTTAACCTTAACTTACAAATTTTACACTAAACCATGGCCCAGGATCAATGGACTCTGCAAAAAGAAAGCAGTTAGCAGGGAGCCAGGCTGCTCGCATGCAGTCTCTGGCTCAAACAATGCAGGTGACAGGGAACGTGGCCGGCTGCTCACACGCAGTCCAAGGCCTTCCCTTTTGAACTGAACGCAGTGAACCACAACGGTGCATGGGCTGCACAAACGTAGTCTCCGTGCCAGCTCAAGTGGCACACGCAATGAACACAACGAATGGATGGATGAATGGTTTGAACTGAACGCAGTGAACCACAACGGTGCATGGGCTGCACAACGCAGTCTCCGTGCCAGCTCAAGTGGCACACGCAATGAACACAACGAATGGATGGATGAACACAAACACGGTGCACGGGCCGCCACTGCAGGCCCGTGTTGTAGCTGCCAACAGGGCAGTTCTTGCAGCTTGCAAACTGTTGCCTTGATCCTGGCGCACATGGCCATGAACAGGGGGGGGGGCAAAGCAAAATTGAATGGGGGCTGATGAACAGGGGCAGTGGACATGCCATGGCAAAGGCAGCAGGCAAACACAGCCCGCAGAAGAAGGCCGCTGCAGGCAAACACAGCCCGCAGAAGAAGTGGCCGGCACAGGCCTTGCAGCAACACAGCCAGCAGATGAAGTGGCCGGCACAGGCCTTGAAGCAAAACACGGCCAGCCGATGGCACAGGCCTTGCAGAAAACAGCCAGCCGGCAGATGAAGCTGGCCAGCCTTTGCCGTTCAGTGGAGGTTGGTGGAGGGAGTGCGGTGGTGCTGGCCACTTGGAAGGCAGGCTCGGACCTACCTACCTGTCTCCCTCCCACCTATCGCCTTTGCCTGTCACTGTACATACCCACTCCCTTAATTTGTCAAACCCCAATTTAGCCCCAACTTATTTTTTTTTAATTTTTACTTCCCCACTATAAATCGTCCCCTAACCCCCTTTACTGTCCTTGTTCGGCTAACCTATCCTGTCACCTAGCCTACTCCCCACCCCTACGTTCCCTTCCCGGAGGGGAATAAGGGAGAGCTAACGTCCTGTGTCGAGGCCCAACGAAGCCTCAGGATGGCCTCCCCAGAGTTCAGCGATCTATAACCCAAGTGGGTTCAGCGGCCCACAACGAGAGCGAGGGGATGGATGGTGCGGAGGGGTACACTTCCTAATCTACTCTCACCATTTAACCGTTAAACTACCCCGGGGCTTTCAACAAGCGCCTCTCGCTTAAACTATTGGTTCTAACAACCCAGATTCCCGTCGCCTGTGTTGGTGTCCTCACAATTTCGGGCCTCGCCCCGCAATTTTCTCTCCGTGCCCTCACACGGTCTCATGGCTGGGACACGTGGCTCCCTTTGGCAGGCACGACCCTCTGCCGATTCTCCGACGATGGCACCCCCGGGCACTACACTGCCTCCGAGCCTACCAGCTCCCTAAACACCGGGGAGTGCCCCCCATGGCACCTCCCCTGAAACGCACACGTGGCAGGCTGGGTTCCCGGGCCCCTTTCCGAGGGTCACCCGTGCCCACAACACTGCCCACGCGGCTAATGGCGCCCCGGGCCCCCGCACCAAGCAGGTGCACCCGTGCCCACTACGCTATCCCGGCCCCCCATGGGCCCTTGGCCTACCACGGCCGACTAGCCTGGTGCCCGGGGTACCCACTCAGCGATACTCACCTTTCGCAGCCACGCTCACAAGCCCGTCAACAGGGCTCCTGCACCCCTCCAAACGGGTTTCGAGCCTACACTCCCACCAACAACAAAACGACCTCCATTTTTCAATTTGACTAACCCCCTAACTCACTCTACACTGACCCCGGGGTCCCTTGGGCGGGAGTCACTCCTCCCCCCAATCACTCATCGCACCATGCATTCCCCATTCGCTCCACACACACAGACCCGCTGGCCTCACTCACTCAACATGTCTCCACACAACTCACCAACTCTTCAACACACACACCGCTGAACTCTGCCATCCTCCTAACTACTTCCCCTAACTAACTCGTGCTCCCACGTCGTCCCTTAAACTACAGCACGTTCCTTTTAACACTACGTAGCTAAGCTACGTCCCCACTACACATTCACAAGCCTGTCACTGTCTCCAAATCTCTAAAATAACTTTTATTTCCCCACCTAAAGCTCATCTAAATCCCTCTAACTAATCCATTCCACGGACTCCATGAGGACTTACCCCTGCCCCATGAAGTCGGTCTAGCTAAGCTAACCCTTCCCCCTAACTAGTTTCCATCCTGTGCCCTAGGTAAGGGGGTCTTCCACCCCCTTGCCCAGGAATCCTGTGCACCCGAAAGTGAGGCTTACTTTTTTTTTTTTTTTTCATGCGCAGCACCAGCGCGGCAACTCGCAGCTCGCGCACTTTGCAACTGCCCGTGACGTCATGCAGCTGCACGTGTACCTCGTCCCTCCTTGGACGGTACCATCCGGCACGGATACCCCTCCTGCCGGATACCAACCCCACGTGCAGCCATGGCGTCACCGTGCGCATAAAAAAAAACAAGCCCCACGTCTCGAGGGGTTCCCCACGCGAACACATGTGCTTTGCCCGTTGGAGCTTAACACACACGATCGCGTGGAGAACCCGTCCGGTCCAAATCCGAAATCCTGCCTAAACTTTGTCCGTCCGCGGGATCGGCAAATCCACCGCTGGCGTTTCCGGACCGGGACTTCACTCTCGCAAGCGAGCACGTGGGGGCCTCGTGCGTTGCACAGCACGGACCTCGTGCTCACTGCTGGGTGAACCCGGCACGGTCCCCGAAACAACTACAGCCGCTACTCGGCTTTCTTTCCTCACATGTCGCCGTCGTCGCCATTCGACACACGCACTCCCGCGTGTTACGACGCTCACACTCCATGCCATTACATTCACACCGGGAGACGCGGCTGCGTGCTCCCGCATGCCAACCGACATCTCCCTCACATACCGCTCTCTCACACACACGGTCTCCCTTGCATAAACCATACCACTCACACGTGGTGCTCCATTCACTCGCGGTTCCTCATCCACACACCGTGCCTCACTCATACACCGTGTATCACTCACACACGCGGGGGCACTCAACCGCGGTGTTTCATCCACACACCGTCCCTCACTCACACACGCGGGGGCACTCACCCGCGGTGCCTCATCCACACTGGCCGTTTCATCCACACACACGGCCTCACTCACACACGGTGCCTCACCCACACACGCGGGGGCACTCAACCGCGGTGCCTCATCCACACTGGCCGTTTCATCCACACACACGGCCTCTTCCACACACGGTGCCTCATCCACACATGGCGTGCTGGGAAGCACGTACTCCGGCACCATCGCCACCACACCACTCACACACGGGGTCGCTTCCACACACGGGGACGCACTCACGCCTTGCACCACACACACAGGGACAACCACACTGGGGATTCGTGTCCCCACAAGGGTCTCCGGGGCCTCTATACCCCCCAAGCTCTCCGTGCACCTGTCCACAGCACTCCTCCCCTCGACCTCGCAAAGCACGACCGAACTCACCTGGTCGTGACTCGCCTCAAGGGGGCATACTCCCTCCCCACGTTCCTGGAGGAGGCTATCCCGCTGCTCGCACCGGGCCTCCACCCAGTCCACCAGCTCACCCCCATTGTCCTCCACTACCTCCGTGTGTGTGTGTGCGTCACTTACCCCGTCTTCATCATGCAGTCTTCCCTCTATCATTCCCATCTCCCGTGTCTCTGCCCACTCAGAAACCTCTTCACCCTTTACCTCCCTTGTCTCAACTATTATTTCCGTTGTCGTCACCTCGTGTCTCGTCTCACACGTTTTGGTCTCCCCATTTAATTTTTCCCTTTCGGTCATCGTCACGACCCTCGCCCAACACGTCCCCCGAATTATTTTTTTACCCGTCTCCACCGCGGGCCCGACAGCCGTTGTACCCCCTTCCAGCTCGTTCGCTCCCACACGTGGAGTCGCCATTTTGATCTCCCTGGTCACGGCCTTCATGTCCGCCTGCAGGCATCGGCCCATGTTCTGCGTCTCACCCCGCAGCTTTTTCGTTTCTTCCTTCATTTGCTCGCTCATGCTTTTTATTTGCTTGTTCATCCCTTTCATTTCGTTTTTCATTTCATTTGTATTTGTATCCATCTTTTCGTTCATGTTCGCATTTATCTTTTGTGCATTCGCATCCATCTTTTCGTTCATGCCTTTCATTTTGTTTATCATGTCCGCATTCATTTGTGCCAGCATGGTGAATAGCTGGGCCATGTCGGGTGCGCTTGGGTGAGCCGTTTCGGCAGGGGTTGGGGAAGGGTTTTGGTGGAGAGGGGGAGGGGAGGTGTCATACACCGCGGCCACTGCCGCACCTATTTCGGGCTCTGGGTTCAGTTGGGCGAGTTCGTTTTCCTGTGCAACCAACATTTCCTGCACGGGGATTTCATCCTGAGCCATGGATTCTACACATTCTACATCCATTTCTAATACCCCCGGCTCCCGCTCGCCTTGAGACGCCATCTTGCTTCTCTTAAAGGGTTAATTTAGCTCGCTCGTAATTTGGAGGGAATCGGGGGTCGCTTCTCTCACCCCTGGACCGATTCCCGTGAATTTAGCCGGAGACAGGAGAGCCGTTTTCCCGTTCTCCGATACCAGTGCCGCGAGGAGGGCGATGGGTTTATATCCCACTCCTGACACCAGTGTTGCGGATTCGCGCCCGCCGGCGTGCGGACGGCCACGTAACTCGAATCGCGGCACGTCGCCCACCGGACGGACAATCCAGTCGTGACCCTCTCGGACTAACGCCGGGAACCAGTCACGGGTGGACCTTTCGGTCTCACCACGATCGTGCCAATCGGCCCCCGCGTGGGATAGGGTTGCTCGCCAAATTCGACCTACCTAAGTACCCACACGGAGGGTAGACCGGGCGATCGCACCTCGCCGCAGGTCGACTTCGGACACGGGCCACTTCGGACACGGGCCACACGGGCCACCACCGGGCCACACGGGCGCGAGAATGGTGGGGGATGCGATGGTGGCGAGTTGTGACGGTAAAGGTCGTGGCTGTTGTGGTGAAGCGGCGTTGTGGTTGGTGGTTGTTGTGAAGCGGCTGTTGAGACGTGGTTGGTGGTGGTAGTAATGGCGGCTGGTCCAAAATAAAGATAGTAAAAGAAAAACGGCTATCCTGAAGAGTCGCAGCCTGCATGAATGACATTTATTCCCTCTAGACAACGGGTTTGGGCCTAACTACACATATACTTACCGAGATATCTCACCTAAGGGACCTGAATGGTGGTTTGTGAATTTCGTCAACCACAACACTATATATATATATATATATATATATATATATATATATATATATATATATATATATATATATATATATATATATATATATATATATATATATACACATAACATAAAATCCTTCAAAAATCTCTGAACAAAATGAGACAAAACTTACCAGGTATGATCCCCTGTCCATAAAGAACAAAAAGTTTTCCACCTATGACATCATAGGTCACATGGTTTGGCAGCTATGATTTTTTTTTTTTTTGAAGAATAAACCTTTAAAAATTCTCTTCTCCAGAACACCTGTACAGATCGAGGGGAAAGTTCACACATGTGTTTCCCAAGCCTTGTGGATACCAGGGTTTTCATGCATAATTGATGGGTCACATGGTCTGGCAGCCATATTTGATTGAACAAAAAATCTTTAAAATTTTTTTTTTTTCTTGAACCGCTTCATCGATCGACATGAAGCTTCACAATTATGATCGGGCAGTGATGTGGAAGATATGTTTTAAATTTCAACCTTATCAGACGCATGGTCTGGCAGCCAAAATTATTTAATTTTTTTGAATCTCAGTTCAGGGATTTCAATTGAACTTAGTACAAGTACATATAATGATGTAATGTGGGCGGAAGCATATCTCTCAACGTCGCAACGTTGACGAGTGCTGTTTTCGTTAGAAATGTAATCCTTGTCAAATGAACTATTTTGTACAAATTGTATTACATTTTTTGAAGAACCTGATGACATGACAGTGGACAAATTATGCATCATACAAGTTTTGAAGCTGAGGCCATTGTGTCCCTGGGCCATATGCTGAGATTGGAATGCCAAATTGGAGGTTTGCATTGAGGAATTGGACAGATTTATTTGTAATTGGATCAAATCAACATTTGTTGCTGTTGATTATTCTTTTGTGTGCATATTATTATTACTAGTGCGTGGCCGTACGTGCATAGCCGTACGTGCATGCCCGTACGTGCAGCTTCGTTGCTTCGCCCTCCTAAACGACGGCTGGATTGGGGCATTGTTTCAATTAGATCGGACCAACCGTATCATAAATGGTCATAACTTGGGAAACACCTGGGAAACAGCTGAAACGGATGAAGAACGATATCAAACCTTGAAAAGGCACATAATCAGGTCCCCAGTGTCAATTGTGACATCATATCAAACGAAGAAGGAGAAGAATTGTGATGTCAATCGTGCAAAAAAAAGAGGATTTGTGACGTCATTCATGATGTCATAGCACTGTGTCCTGTCTTTGGTTGGCAAATAAATGGCTGTAACTTGGGAACCGCTCGTCCGATTAATATCAAACCTTGAAAAGGCACATCCTCAGGTCCCCAGGAATATTCCTGGCAAGTTTCAATTAGATCGGACCAGTGGTTGTCGAGAAACAGCGGTCACAGACAGACACACAGACTCGTACGTGCGTGCCCGTTCGTGTGTGGCCGTGCATGCAAAAAAAAAAATTTTTTTTTCAAATAGCTGTTTCCCTTGGGAAAATTCAAACCTTGGGATTAATTAATAATTTGAACAATTAATTAAAACCTTGGGAAAAAACAGCTTTCAAACCTTGGGAAACACTTGGGAAACAGCTGAAACGGATCAAGAAGAACGATATCAAACCTTGAAAAGGCACATACTCAGGTCCCCAGCATCAATTGTGATGTCATATCAAACGAAGAAGAAGAATAACAATTGTAACGTCAATCGTGCAAAAAAAATAATAAAAAGGAACAATTGTGACGTCATTCGTGCCGTCATAGCACCGTGTCCTCTCATTGGTTGACAAATAAATGGCTGTAACTTGGGAACCGCTCGTCTGATTAATATCAAACCTTGAAAAGGCACATCCTCAGGTCCCCAGCAATATTCCTGGCAAGTTTCAATCAGATCGAACCAGTGGTTGTCGAGAAACGGCGGTCGCAGACAGACACACAGATAGACAGACACACAGAGATTGCTGGAATTATAGATAGATTATTATTATTATTATTATTATCATTATGATGATTAAGTGTTGGGCTGGCAGGATGGCCTCGCCTAGAGGTATACACACTCGCCTCTATGCTGTCCAGCCTGGATTTGAATTACAGCCCAGATATACTGTCGGGACGACATTTGATGGCTGTTCGTGTACCATGTGAGGCCGTGAACACCGATAATGAGAATGAAAGCTCTGAAATTGACGTGGCCGGAGTGGAGAGGGTCGATCCGGTGAAGAGGCTTGAATCACATGAAGCTTTGCAACCTATAGACCACGCAACCACGGATGAAGACCTGTGGATGGTTGTGTCTCGGGCACAATGTTTGGAGCCCCTGACAGTTGGCGAGGTGCAAGGCTGGCGGTGGACATTCATGGTCTTGTGGGTTGGGCAGAGAAGGGGGAGGTAAGCCCGAAGTGACTCACGCCTTGGTGGGGATGTCGCACAGCCCACTAAGCAATCCCTGGGGAAAGATTGGTACCAAGGACCCGGGGGGTGGCAGTGGAGGAGCAGGACATCAAGGAAAGGCGAAAATGAATTTTGTGTTCAGAAAAAAAACATGAAACGCCGAGTTACGGGACACAGACCCCATGCAGGTGGAGTTCTGAGTCTATGCAGGTGCACTGAGCTGCCTCAATGTGTGTTGCAAAGAATACACCTCCTCATGTGAGAAAGAAGACCATCTCACAGGGAGACAGGGATTTGCACCAAGTCGAGAGGCTGAGGGGGTACTACCCTGTCTCTAAAACCAAAAATAAAGCTCCAGAAAAGAAACCTACACAAGCAAAGTTGGAACATGAGGATAAAGAGATCATTCTCTTCTGCAAAATCTATTCAATCCAAAAGCAGTGGGGAATGCACAGCAAGGTAGCAAGATTTATGGAGATTTAAATGTCTCAGGAGAAGTGAATTATTGTAGAAATTTTTCTGTACCGCTCACTTGGCTGCGCCTGGAAGGGTTTGAGGATCGTGGAGAAGCGGCTGAAACCCGAATTCAACCCATGTTCCTCCTGATGATTCTATCTTTGCTCTTTACTTCTTCAGGTTCCTTCTAATGACTGCATTGTAGTATTTGGTCTTCCATTTGATTGTTTGTTCCATATTCTGATGCTGTGTGGACAGTACTTCCCCATTGATGGACCTCTAGTAGGTTGTACCTGTTGCTGCATTTGAACCTGGGGAGTAACTGCTGAAATCTATCTGTTTGGATTCTTCCCGACATTTCACATTTCTTTCTTTCACATTTCTTTTCACATTTCTTTCTATGTAATTTCTTTCTATCACATATTTCTCTTTCACATTTCTTTCTAATTTTTTTTTTCACAATACTCTTTATTCATTCTAATTCTTGCTTTTTCTTTTTTCCTCTCCCTCTCCTTATACCTCTACCTCGATCTCTATCTCTACCTCTACCTCTACCTGTCTTAGGAAAAGTTAATTATTGCAGAAATTTTTCTGTAAGGCTCACTTTGCTGCCCCGGAATGGGTTTGAGGGTAGTGGAGTAGCGGCTGAAACTGATCCAATTTCCTTCCGATGGTGACTCCTTTGCTCTTTACATCTTCGGTTTCCTTTTGATAACTCCAATGCAGTATTTGGTCTTCTGTTTGAAAGAAGACTAATTGGGACACCATAATAGATGGTTCCATGTCATAAATTAAAACAGGTTATGTCAACAACCCTATAATTCTTGATTAAAAGTAGAATAAAAGAAATAACAGATAGGGCCAGAAGACGAGCAGCAGCAGATATGGATGAGGATGAGAGCCGGGGTGTGCACAGAATGATGGTGGCGTGGGAAATGGGCTATGTAGCGAAGCCGAAGCTTGGAACGCGGGATGACACTGGGAACCCAGCGGTGGAGATGAGGTGTGGCAGGGGGAGGGGATAAGGAGCCACCTCTGTTGAGGGAGTGGAACAGACCCACTGACATGGACTGGGTGACACTTACACAGATGGATGGGGGAATGGTGAATGATGATCACCAGGAAGAGGAGGGAAGACTGCTGAATGGAGGAGAGGATGATGAAGAGCAATGTAGATTGGATGAAGAGCTGGCCAACTAAGTAGGTGACAAGATTGACCAGTCGGAGAAAGACTACAACTCCATCAAATAGAAACCAACAAACTGATCAAAATGATAAGAAGGATAACCAACCAATGAATTGGTAAAATTATTCCAAATCTTCCCCCTTGAAGAAAATTAATACTTTGCGTCGCAGCGGCACTGCTTCTTCAAGAAAAGGTAATAAGCAAACAATGCCACAAGGAGAACAAACCTGGCCCTGCAGACAGAGATTAAGCACCACCATGAAAACGGAAACAATTGACAGAGAACAACTCAGAAAGGAAATGGGACAAATACAACCAACCATAAGAGAAAACCAAAGCTAAAGAATAGAATGAAAAAAAACAAAACATGTAAAATCAAAGACGACTTAGGGTGAAAACCAACTCAAAAACTCGATTTAGAAATAACGGTAAGGAAGATTTAAAAATACAAAAAACTGTGACAGTCAACAACATGAGAAAACAAAAACACATGTTTGAAAATAACTCAAAAAGATTATATCGTGAACGAGATAAACTAAAGCAAGAGATATCAAATCCCACTGAGAAAGATAAACTTGAAGATTTCTTGAAAGTGATTTATGAATACCCAATGAAAGAGCACAACAAGGAGGCAGATTGGATCCAAAACTTGAAAAAGAAAAAGCAACACCTATTGGAAATGCCCCCAATGATATTTGATGAAGAAATTTTTTTTGAAACCAGCAAAAATGGCAAGCTCTAAAAGCTGAGGCGTGCATGGAATTCCAAACTTCTGGCTAAAGCAACTAGATTCTCTCTACAATTGCTACACTCGAGCATTCATCTAACTTATCTAAGCAGAGGAGGTAATGGATGAGTGGCTCGCAGAAGAAACACCTTCCTCATCCCAAAATCTGAATAAACCCCAATGACCTCAAGTATAGATCAATAATTTCTAATGGGAAAATCACAGAAATTATGTATCACCACCGAACATAACAAGGAGGCCAGGAGGCAGAACAGAAGGGATGTAAAAGAGAATACTATGGAATGACAGACCAACTATTACTAAACAAGGCCATACTCAAAAAATTAAAAATGAGAAAATACTAATTTTCCACAGCCCAGAAAGGCGACAAAAAATCTTGACATAGTGTTCCACATTCATGGATGATAAAATGCATGCATTTGTACAAGATCAAACTGATTGAGAAAGCAATGGAACTTTGGAACACCACATTGATAATGCAGCACTCAGAAGGAAAGATCAAAATACCAGGGGTGAAGATATGATGTGGGATTTTCCAGGATAGTATCCTTTCCCCCTTCCTGTTTTGCTTAACTCTGGACAAGAAAACGTCCAAAGAAACAAGAAAGGTGGTGCATCTACTTTAGTTTAGTATTTGAAACCATCTACAAAAATGGACAACTTAAAAATTGATAAATACAACAATACAGGAGCTAAAACAACGAAGCATCTTACAAATACCTCGGAGTTGAAGAGGGCCACCAAATATGTCACCAACAATTGCAAAAAGAATACATGCGTAGAATGATGCTGATCCTGAAAACATACTTCTCTCCAAGGAACAAAATCAAAGCGATAAACTAAACAGCAATACCAGTATTCCAGTACAGCAGCGGAACTGGCCGCAATCAGAAATCGGTAAACGAGATATCAAAAAGAGGAAACTCCTCCCCATGCACAAAATATTTTACAAAAATCGATGCATCCTGAGAATGTACCTGCCGAGATGAGGAGGTAGTGGCCTCATGGAGCTCAACAAAGTGCACAGAATGACAACAGTGGGATTGGTTGAATACGTGAAATGTGCAACAGACTACCGAATGCAATTTGTAAGCAAACACGAAGACAACAAACCAGAGAAGGTATCCATAACCCACCTAGCAAAATGATTCCAAAGACAGGTGTGAATGGAAGATGTCACACAAGAAACCTAAACGACAATGAATACAGCCCCAACAATTGCATAAAAGACAAAAGAGCTGGCAAGTATGCAAAATAGTTGGACAGATTGGGAATAGAAAAGAAGGCTCTTTGCAATGGCTAAGAGGTCAGCTCAACTGGGATGGGGAACGGACCATTATAAATGCCCAAGACCAGGGACACGGACAAGTGTAGGTTAAACAAGGTGAAATGGAAAGTATGAGCCACCTCCTATCTGGATGTTGAAATTAAAAACTCATGTCAGAACAGATGTACACACAAAGGCTCAACAAAATATGTCGAGAATCCATTAGCACATCTGCAAAACTCTCAATATCCCAGTTCCAGAAACTCTTGGAAACATGAACCAAAAGTAATTCCTGAAAACGAGGAAGTAACGCTCGCTTACGATCTAATGATCCCATCGAATGTGAACATAGAAAACAAAGCATTATGACCGGATATAGTACAAAGGTACAAAAAGGAAAATAAGGAATTGATAATTGAGGTGTCGGTATCCATTGCATCATTTCAGTCATGGCACCAAGACATTTATTTTGGTCCACTTATTAGGAAATGATCTCGGGGAAAGTTTACTCTGATGATCTGAAAAATAGCCACAGGATATAGCTGACTGAAAGCGAAGGATTGCGAGTTAATGTTTTCTGATTTTCTTCTGAGGGAATACTTTTGAAAGGTTACATTCTGGAAAGGGAATATAATTTGAGCAGGATGATGGATGTTAACCTCCATTGTTGGAAGAATTTTGTATGTGGCAAGATGTTCTCATTTAGAAAGCGATGTTGATCGTTTTGGTAGCAATGGGATTGTTTAAGGAGAGAATTGAAGATTTTATCCACCCAACTTTGTTTCCTCACTCCCCCCTACCCCCCACCCACAACCCCTCCCACCTCCATAAAAAATGAATAGCCCAACAGTTTTAACACCAAAACATACAAGGTCCTTCATGGATAAAACTCTGAAGAGGCCTTTGTTTCATGGTTTGTTCATTTGTATCTTATCTTAAGATAAAATCTTAAGACAGATGAATGCAATGCAGTTGTAACATTCTGATGTGGAAATGCAGGACTGAATATCGGGGAAAGGACAGAGCAAATGAGAGCCTGCTTCACTTTGCCCATTAATGTAGCAACCCAAAATATTTTTAGATGCCGCGTATTATTTCTGAGCAGTATTTTATCCAAGAGTGCAGAAAATTTATATATATATATTTGTCTTCCTTTGTCCTTCAAGTCATTTGATGGGTTTCATTTGCATGCTATCTGGCAATTGTGACATGTTGTTGTGATTGTTCTATTTCTTGCTTATTGCTTTTTCTTTTCTCTTTTATTTTTTCCTTCTTACCCTAGCATTTTGTCAAACTTCCTTATCAGCCTCTTCCGTTTTTATGAAGAGCTTTACTTTACATACTTGGAAATCAACCCTCTCGGTAAGTTTGAACCATTTGGAAGAGGCGATTGGTGGAATGGAAATGTGCACATGAGCTTGAAAGTTACTTGTTTGTTTTTTCTGCTTCAATAGCCGATGGCCAGAGGCATTATAGTTTTGTTTTGTCCATCTGCACATTTGGCGGCGTCGTCGTCGTCGTCAAGGTCATTACCACCATAACTTGTGAACTACTGCAGGGATTTCATCCAAACTTGGCCCAACTGTAGATTGCAATACAAAGAGTAACCAATTAATTTTTTAGGTTGAACAGGTCAAAGGCCAAATATGGCATCTGCCCTTTGAAAATGATTTTTCAGACCATAACTCAAGGTAGAAGCATGTGATATTGTCTCTTTTCCTTGCATCTCTTTTCTTTCTCACCCTGTCTCTAATGTGACCTTTGATCTCAATTTAAGGTCAAGTGAAAAATATTAAATGTAACTGTGGGTTTGCTTCTAATGCGGCCAGAGGCATATCCATCGACGCATTTGCGTTGATGTGTATTTTCATTTTTCTCTATCGTGCTTTCCTGATTTTTGGCATTCATCTAGATGGTATGAACAGGTTCTGGTAAAATCACATCAGCTTGAAAGAGGTGGAAAGAATGTTAAAATGACAACATTTTAATCCATCAGAGTTGGGTGAATATACTGATTCTGGCTCACTTTTCCCCATGTAAGTGAATGTGGGATTTTCAGCGATTCATTTTTTGTTTTCCCTAAAAATAAACCCCCTTTTTATCCCAAGGAATATTTATTTGTCTCCCCTTTTAACCGAGGGGAACTCTTTTCAAATAACCAATGCAATAAGATAAAGATTTGTTCAAGTAGTAAAGTAGTAATGTGATTTGTTAAAGGTGATTCTAAAGAAATATCTGAAACATGTAAGCCTTGCGACACTCTTTTTCAAATAACCAGTGCATATTGTTTAGCTCACTCATTGAACCTATAAAGATTTGTACATTCTCAAATTCCTTCAATAGTTCAATTTTCTTTGCACAATAATCCCCATCGAAAATATTTAAAAATAAAACATTTGAATCTTTATATTTTTTAAGATACCCCTTTTGTGCCATTACGAAATGATAAACTTCTCTTAATGCTCTTGTTTGACCACCTCCTGAGCCACATATCATTTTGAGATGATAGTAAAATGTTTTTCCATTGTTCAATTGATAACCATCAAAGTTTTCAGTCCATTCAAGGATTTTTTTTTTCTTCTTTACATCCTCTAACTGACTAGTTTTTAAATTGATTCACTTATTTGTTTTATTCACCTTTGTTTTAGTTATTTTTTCAATAAGACTTATTTGATATTTTTCACATTCATTGTTTTCCATTTATATACCAAGACTGAGATTTTCTCCACTCTTTAGTTTGATTAATACTTGGTTTGACCATTTATATATTGTGAAAAAACACGGCGGTAGCCCTTAAAAACCCCAACCCATCTTCCCATCGTTAAAACACAATCTATTCTACACACTCTATCATACAATATCCATATGGAACACAATCTATTCCATTATCGAAAATAAATCTCTTATCATCAAAGGCTCCGAATGCCTTTTTATTTACTTCTTCACTATATATCTTATGTTTATAACTTCTTATTGTATTCATTTTCCTATATTCTTCTTTCTTATTCATCAAACAATTATAATAATTTCTAAAAGTTATTGATTTCTTTATTACATATTTCTTTATTCCATTTAACTTCTTATCAATCTGATCACCATACTTATAAGCATATGCCTTTGCTCTCAATCCAATAAACTCACTCATTACTTTTTCACCCAACTCATCCTTAAACTTACCAATAACCTTTTCATTCTTTTTGGAAAATAACTCACTCTTCTTGCTGAAATTACTTGTATCATATACTCCAATATTTTTCTTCATATTGTTATAAACATCATCAGTTTTTATATCTAGGATAAAACTATCAGTGTCCATATACAACAATGAAACATTTTCACCATACTCTTTCTTTAAGCCATTATACAAATAATCATACATCAATATCTTTAATAAATCAAGAACTGCTGTTCTAATATAAATTGGTTTATCCATTACAATACTTTCCTTTTCCATATGAATAGCAGAAAAGTTCTCTGAAAAAACCTCTTCTCTCTTAAAACTTGGTTTATTTATCAATCTAGAAGCTTCTTTCCAAGATGTTGCAAATCTAATGTTTTGCCTGTTTCAAACATTCTCCATTGTCTTTCCAAAGACAGCATAATTCATCAATTTATAGAATTCCCCTTCAAATTTTACTTTTGTATTTGTTCTCATATCTGTATTGAATTTAATATACTTTTTCATCCAAGGACTTTGTTTAAATTTTAAAACTCTATGAATTTTAGCAACTCTCAATCCTTCTCTCAAAAACTGTTTCAAGCTTCTCTGATGCAAAACATATCCCTCTTTATCATAGAATGTTGTTAATAACTTTTCTGTTGATTTGCCTTTAATATTAAAACTTTTATGATAATCACTTAACCATTCTTTCTTTGGGGTTTCTTTCTCACATGCAAAAGGAAGGTCTTTTTGCTTATTATGAAGATCACTCAGGAACCTCAAATCAACTTCAAAATAATAACCTTCTTCTTCCTCATTCAATTCCTCTTAAGAAGAAATAACAATATTCATCAAAGCCTTTTCATAATCCTTTTCTTCCACCCACTCTAATTTACCATCTTTAAGGCAGAGATTGAGACATTGCCCATCCATACAAATTATTAGCATCAAAATACATCAAATAATTACTATCTTTTTCACTATCATAATTTGGAAGATATTTATTATTTGCTTTAGCATATCTTTTTGAACATGCTTGTGATATTCCACCTCTCTTAGACTTCTCAATCATCAAAAGCATATCTACATCACTGATTAAATCTATATTTTGCTTTGTCATTTTCAACATTGCACTCCAAGCTAAACCAGGAGCTGTGAAATAGTGGGCAGGATCTAATCCATAACAATTTTTATTATGACAGAGTGATATAAAAGTTTCAAACACATCAGCTAACAATAAAACATTTGTTTTTAGATAAAATCATGATATTCTCCAAGGTTCTTTATCTTAAATATTTTCCAAATTTCTTGTGCGTGTGTATATTCCTTATCACTTATCTCTTCTTAATAAAGGTTATTATAGAAACTTTCTTTTGAAGGAAGTTGTGTTTCTGAAAAATGTCATAAATGAATCCATATAATCATAAGGATAAACTCCCTTACTTGTAAGAATTTTCTCTTTTCTTTGAATTTCATTCCTTCTTTGAATTTCCTCTCCAGTTAGAATTCCCTCTTTAATCAGAATTTCATCTTTAATCAGAATTTCCTCTTTAGTTCGAATTTCATTCATTGTTTGAATTTTCTTTATAATTAGAATTTCATCTTCAGTTCGAATTTCTTCATTAATTTCCTCATTAATTAGAATTTCCTCTTTACTTTGAATTCTCTCTTTAATCTGAATTTCCTCTTTAGTTAGAATTCCCTCTTTTGGAAAGAATGAATTAAGATTTGGAAAAGACCCCGTGGAGCTTAGATTTGATGCTAGGTAGACTAGTGGTGCTCCCATAAACTTGTAAGAATCTAGAAACCTAATACGAGTTAAAGGTTTTGTGAATATCATTTTTGTAAATGAAATATACTGTTATGGTTGTGGAAATTCGCAAACCAACATTCAGGTCCCGTAGGTGAGATATCTCTGTAAGTACATGTGTAGTTAGCCCAAACCCGTTGTATAGAGGGAATTTATGGGATCCATCCGGGCTGTGACGCTTTGAGTTAGCCATTTTTTCTGTTCTATCTTTTATTTCAAACAAACAGCATCTCAACAACCACGCCATCCCCACCACAGCACCAACCACACTACAACCACGCCACCTCCACCATCAACGCTACCACATCTTCGCCACTCACCATTCAGTAGGCCCTGTGCGGTTACGATCTCTGGGAACAGACAAAAACCAACAACTATGCTCGGGGGTTTTCCCGCCTGTTTTTCCCATCGGTTCTCCACGCTCGGTGTGGAGGAGGGGCGAAGCAGGGGTCAAAGGTGAGAAAGGGTGGGGGCCTCTTTTTGGGGGAATAATTCCCTGGCTCTGAGCCAAGACTGGCTCCCCCGGCCCCCGCACGGCGCGGGGTGGAGGGAAAGCGAGAGGTCACGCCCCCCCTTCGAGAGGCTTCTCCAAGAAGCTCGAAGGGAGGCGGGGCCGAAAACGTGGCGGAGCGAAGGGCGGAGCCCCGCGCTACAAAAGGCGGACAGGACGGACCTTGAGGGTTGTTGGGTTGGTTGGTCAAGAGTTGGTTGGTTGAGGGTTGGTCTTCATGGTCGTCTTCTGGCTCGAGGCGCGAGCTTGTGGTTCCTGCCTTGCTTCTTTGACCCGTGCGCGAGCGCGGAAAACAGCGCCGAACATGCCCCGTCCGGTTCCCCGAAACCCCGTCCGTACAGTCGAGCGGACCACACGAGCGACACGCGGCACGAGCTCGCGGAGCACGCCGGAGGGGCTCGGAGTTGCGGTCGCAGAAGGAGGACTCGACGGGATCAGGGAAGTCGCACTTCCATTTTCTTTTGGGGTTTGGTGTAAACGTGTGTGTGTGTCGACGCCAGTCTGGTGAAGTAAAACTGTTTAAGTGTTGCCGTGTGTCGGTCTTAGTCGGTAGTATCTCTGCGTCATTGTTTCTTTTGTTGCATTTGCTATATGTGTGCTCTCCGTGTGCCGCGGAATAAATGTGCATTATGTTGAACTGTTTTCCCGTTTCGCTTCGTCTTTTCTTCAATTGAATCTCCATCTTGCTTCACGTAACGGGTTCGTCGTGGGCTTGATACGCCCGATAATTAATCGGAACCGTCGAGGCCGACGATAACACTGCTCGGTTATCCCGATATTACGGAACGGATCGCTTAAGCGGCCCGTGTCCGGAGTCGACCTGCGGCGAGGTGCGATCACCCGGTCTACCATCTACCGGTACTTAGGTAGGTCGAGTTTGGCGAACAACCCTATCCCACGCGAGTGGCCGATTGGTACGATCGTGGTGAGGCCAAAAGGCCCACCCGTGACTAGCTCACGGCGTTAGTCCAAGAGGGTTACGACAGAATTGTCCGTCCGGTGGGCGACGTGCCGCGATTCGAGTCACGTGGCCGTTCGCACGCCGGCGGGCGCGAATTCGCAACACTGGTGTCAGGAGTGGGATAACAAACTCTCCTGTCTCCAGCTAAATTAACGGGGAATCGGTCCAGGGGTGAGAGGAGCGACCCCCGATTCCCTCCAAATTACGAGCGATTAAAATTAACCCCTTACGAGAAATAAGATGGAGTCTCAAGGCGATCGGGAGCCGGGGGTATTAGAAATGGATTTAGAATGTGTAGAATCCATGGCCCAGGATGAGAACCCCGAGCAGGAAATGTTGGTTGTGCAGGAACACAAACTCCCCCAACTGAACCCAGAGCCCGAAATAGGTGCGGCAGCGGCCGCGGTGTATGACACCTCCCCTCCCCCTCTCCATGAAAACCCCCCGATCCTTGCCGAATTGGCTCAGCCGAGTGCACCCGACATGGCCCAGCTATGCGCCATGCTGGCGGCGATGAATGCGAACATAAACAGCAAAATAGATGAAATGAAAACGAAAATGGATACGAATACGCAACAAATGAAAAACGAAATGAAGGCGAATTTGAAGGAAGAAATGAAAGAACTGCGGGGTGAGATGCAGAACATGGGCCGAAGCCTGCAGGCGGGCATGAAGGCAATAATAGGGGAGTGCGTAATGGCGACGCCACGTGTGGGAGCGAACGAGCTGGGAGGGGGTGCAACGGCTGTCAGGCCCGCGGTGGAGGCGGGTGAGGACAAAATAATTCGGGAGACGTGTTGGGCGAGGGTCGTGATGGAGAAAGTGACGGTGACCGAGAGGGAAAAATTAAATGGGGAGACCAAAACGTGTGAGACGAGACACGAGGTGACGACAAAGGAAATAAAAATAGGGAGACAAGGGAGGTAAAGGGTGAAGAGGTGACCGAGTTGGCAGAGATACGGGAGATGGGAACGATAGAGGGAAGACTACACGATGAAGACGGGGTTAGAGACGAGCACACACACACACACAGAGGTAGTGGAGGATAATGGGGGTGAGCTCGCAGAGCGTGTAGGGGCCCAGTGCGAGCAGCGGGATAGCCTCCTCCAGGAACGAGGGAAGGGAGGATGCCCCGCTGAGGCGACTCACGACCAGGTGGGTTCGGTCGTGCTTTGCGGGGTCAAGGGGAGGAGTGCTGCGAACGGGTGCACGGAGAGCTTGGGGGGTATAGAGGCCCCGGAACCCCTTGTGGGGACACGAATCCCCAGAGTGGTTGTCCCGGTGTGTGTGGAGCAAGGTGTGAGTGCGTCCCCGTGTGTGGAAGCGACCCCGTGTGTGAGTGGTGTGGTGGCAAGTGTGCCGAAGGGTGTGCTTCCCAGCACGCCATGTGTAAGTGAGACACCGCGGGCGAGTGTCACCACATGTGCAAGGGAAATGGCATGCGTGAGTGAACGGCCGAGTGCAAGGAAGACCGTGTGTGTGTGAGAGAGCGGTATGTGAGGGAGATGTCGGTCGGCATGTGTGAACATGAAGCCGCGTCTCCCGGTGTGAGTTTGATGGAGTGGTGTGTGAGCGTTGTGGCACGCGGGAGTGCGTGTGTTAAATGGCGACGGAGACTGCGACAGAGGAAAGAGAGCCGGGTAGCGGCCGTAGAGGTATTGGGAACCGTGCCGGGTTCACCCAGCGGCGAGCGTGAAGTCCGTGCTGTGCAACGCACGAGGCCGCCACGTGCTCGCTTGTGGGAGTGAAGCCCGGTCCGGAAACGAGCGCGGTGAATGTTGCCGATCCCGCTACGGACAAAGTTTAGGCAGGATTTCGGATTTGGACCGGATGGGTTCTCCATGTGGGCGTGTGTGTAAGCTCCAACGGGCAGAGCACATGTGTTCGCGTGGGGAACCCCTCGAGACGTGAGGCTTGTGTTTTTTTTATTGCGCTGGGTGACGTCATGGCTGCCTGTGTGGTTGGTATCCGGCAGGAGGGTGAATCCCTGCCGGATGGTACCGTCCAAGAGGGACGAGGGACGCGAACAGCTGCCATGACGTCACGCCACAGGTGCGCGGCTATGAATTGCCGCGCTGGTGCGCATGTTGCGAGTTACCGCGCTGGTGCTGCGCGATGAAGAAAAAAAAAAAAACAGCAAGCCTCGCTTTCGGGTGAACAGGATTTCCTGGGCAAGGGGTGGATGATCCCCTTGGACTGGGCACAGGATGGAACTAGTTAGGGGGAAGGGTTAGCTTAGCTAGACCGGCTCCATGGGGCAGGGGTATGTCCTCATGGGGCCCGTGGAATGGATTAGGTAGAGGGATTGTTAGTTGAGATTTAGGTTGGGAAAGTGATTTTTGGATTTGAGGACAGAGACAGACTTTGAATGTGTAGTGGGGACGTAGATTAGCTACGTAGATTAAAAGGAACGTGCTGTAGTGTAAGGGATGACGTGGGAGCACGAGTTAGTTAGGGGAGGTAGTTAGAAGGATGGCAGAGTTCATTGGTGTGTGTGTTGGTGAGTGAGTGGAAACATGTGCTTGGTGAGTGAGTGAGGCCCGCGGGTCTGAGTGTACGGAGCGATTGTGGAATGCATGGTGCGATGAGTGATTGGGAGGAGGAGTGACTCCAGCCCAAGAGACCCCGGGGTCAGTGTAGAGTGAGTTAGTGGGTTAGTCAAATTGACAAAATGGAAGTCGTTTTGCTGTTGGTGGGAGTGTAGGCTCGAACCCATTTTGGAGGGGTGCAGGAGCCCTGTTGACGGGCTGGGAGCGTGGCTGCGAAAGGTGAGTATCGCTGAGTGGGTACCCCCGGGCACCGGGCTAGTCGGCCGCGGTAGGCCAAGGGACCATGGGGGGCCGGGATAGCGTAGTGGGCACGGGTGCGCCCGCATGGTGCGGGGGCCCGGGGCGCCATTAGCCGCGTGGGCAGTGTTGTGGGCACGGGTGACCCTCGGAAAGGGGCCCGGGAAGCCAGCCTGCCACGTAAGCGTTTCAGGGGAGTCGCCATGGAGGGCACTCCCCGGTGTTAGGGAGCTGGTAGGCTCGGAGGCAGTACCCGGGGGTGCCATAGCTGGAGAATCGGCAGAGGGTCGTGCCTGCCAAGGGAGCCACGCGTCCCAGCCATGAGACCGTGTGAGGGCACGGAAAGAAAATTGGGGGGGCGAGGCCCGAAATTGTAAGGACACCAACACGGGCAACGGGAATCTGGGTTTTTAGAACCAATAGCTTAAGCGCGAGGCGCTTGTTGAAAGCCCTGGGGTAGTTTAAGAGTTAATGGTTAGGGTAGATTAGGAAGTGTACCTCTCCGCACCATCCATCCCTTCGCTCTCGTTGTGGGCCGCTGGACCCACTTTGTGTTATAGATCGCTGAACTCTGGGGAGGCCATCCTGAGGCTTAGATTGGGCCTCGACACAGGACGCTAGCTCTCCCTCATTACCCTCCGGGAAGGAAACATAGGGGTTGGGAGTAGGCTTGGTGACGAGATAGGTTAGCCAAACAAGGACGATAAAGGGGGTTAGGGGACGAATTATAGTGGGGAAGTAAACATAAAAACAACAAAAAAAAATTAGTTGGGGCTAAATTGGGTTTTACAAATTAAGGGAGTGGGTAGGTACAGTGACAGGCAAAGGCGATAGGTGGGAGGGAGACAGTAGGCAGGTCCGAGCCCGCCTTCTGAGTGGCCAGCACCACCGCACTCCCTCCACCAACCTCCATCTCAAGGCCTGAGTCGGCCAACTTCATCGGCAGCTGTCATTTTGCTGCGAGGCCTGTACCGGCCAGATCGTCTGCAGCTCTTTCCTTCAAGGCCTGTGCCGGTCAGCACCACTGCCGGCTGTTTTTGCTGCAAGGCCTGTGCCGGTCGATCATCTGCCGGCTGTTTGCTAAAGCGGCCCTGATTTGCCATGCCTTGCCTGCCTGCTTTTGCCATCCATGCCTACTGCCCTCGTCATTTTGCCCCGTTCAAGTTTGCTTTGCCCGCCCCTTGTTCATTGCCATGTGCGCCAGGATCAGAAAGCAACAGTTTGCAAGCTGCGAGAACTGCCCTGTTGGCAGCTACAACACGGGCCTGCAATGGCGGCCCATGCACCGTGTTTGCGTCCATCCATTCATCCATCCATTCATTCATCCATCCATCCATCCATCCATTGTGTTCATTGCGTGTGCCACTTGAGCTGGCACGGAGACTGCGTTTGTGCAGCCCATGCACGGTTGTGGTTCACTGGGTTCATTTTCAAAGGGGGAGGCCTTGGACTGCGTGTGAGCAGCCGGCCACGTTCCCTGCCACCTGCATTGCTTGAGCCAGAGACTGCATGCGAGCAGCCTAGCTCCCTGCTAACTGCTTTCTTTTTGCAGAGTCCATTGATCCTGGGCCATGCTTTAGTGTAAAATTTGTAAGTTAAGATGTACTGTAAATATGAGTGCGCCCCCGGCATTTCTGTCTAGCGCCGGCAATTTTATTTAAGTCGTCTGTGTGAGTGGGTTTGTTTAGTTAGTTACTCAGCCCTAAGGTTATTTATTTTGGGGACACGAATACCATGAATGTCGCACTCAGGGATCCGTAGGTAAAACGTACTAGGGGAGAACTACACATGATGGCACACGAGAATTTGACGACTCGGGATGAGGCTGTAAAAAGGGGAGTGGTAGTGTTACGGCTGTGGAAATTCGCAAACCACCATTCAGGGCCCGTAGGTGAGATATCTCTGTAAGTACATGTGTAGTTAGCCCAAACCCGTTGTATAGAGGGAATTTATGTGATCCATCCTGGCTGTGACGCTTTGAGTTAGCCATTTTTTCTGTTCTATCTTTTATTTCAAACAAACAGCATCTCAACAACCATGCCATCCCCACCACAGCGCCAACCACACTATAACCACGCCACCTCGACCATCAACGCTACCACATCTTCGCCACTCGCCATTCAGTAGGCCCTGTGCGGTTACGATCTCTGGGAACAAACAAAAACCAACTATGCTTGGGGGTTTTCCCGCCTGTTTTTCCCATCGAGGTTCTCCGCGCTCGGTGTGGAGGAGGGGCGAAGCAGGGGTCAAAGGTGAGAAAGGGTGGGGGCCTCTTTTGGGGGGAATAATTCCCTGGCTCTGAGCCAAGACTGGCTCCCCCGGCCCCCGCACGGCACGGGGTGGAGGGAAAGCGAGGGGTCACGCCCCCCTTCGAGAGGCTTCTCCAAGATGCTCGAAGGGAGGCGGGGTCGAAAACGGGGCGGAGCGAAGGGCGGAGCCCCGCGCTACAAAAGACGGACAGGACGGACCTTGAGGGTTGTTGGGTTGGTTGGTCAAGAGTTGGTTGGTCGAGGGTTGGTCTTCATGGTCGTCTTCTGGCTCGAGTCGCGAGCTTGTGGTTCCTGCCTTGCTTCTTTGACCCGTGCGCGAGCGCGGAAAACAGCGCCGAACAAGCCCCGTCCGGTTCCCCGAAACCCCGTCCGTACAGTCGAGCGGACCACACGAGCGACACGCGGCATGAGCTCGCGGAGCATGCCGGAGGGGCTCGGAGTTGCGGTCGCAGAAGGAGGACTCGACGGGATCAGGGAAGTCGCACTTCCATTTTCGTTTGGGGTTTGGTGTAAACGTGTGTGTGTCGGTGCCAGTCTGGTGAAGTAAAACTGTTTAAGTGTTGCCGTGTATCGGTCATTATTCGGTAGTATCTCTGCGTCATTGTTTCGTTTGTTGCATTTGCTATATGTGTGCTCTCCGTGTGCCGCAGAATAAATGTGCATTATGTTGAACTGTTTTCCCGTTTTGCTTCGTCTTTTCTTAAATTTAATCTCCATCTTGCTTCACGTAACGGGTTCGTCGTGGGCTTAATATGCCCGATAATTAATCGGAACCATCGAGGCCAACGATAACACCGCTCGGTTATCCCGATAGTACGGAACGGATCGCTTAAGCGGCCCGTATCCAGAGTCGACCTGCGGCGAGGTGCGATCGCCCAGTCTACCATCCGCCTGGGTACTTAGGTAGGTCGAGTTTGGCGAACAACCCTATCCCACGCGGGTGGCCGATTGGCACGATCGTGGTGAGGCCGAAAGGCCCACCCGTGACTAACTCCCGGCATTAGTCCGAGAGGGTCATGACAGAATTGTCCGTCCGGTGGGCGACGTGCCGCGATTCGAGTCACGTGGCCGTTCGCACGCCGGCGGGCGCGAATTCGCAACAATACTTTTGACTTGTGTTTGTTATGGCAGAAATATTCCCTGGTGTTTTTGAAAGTTCATTTATAAATAGATATGTATCATAGTTGGCGCTGTTGTGAAGAAAGACTGGAATAAATGAAGGAAATTTATAATTAAGATTACAACAGGAATGAGCGGGACCTCGATATTTACCAGTAAGATGACAATGATCCCTAACTTTAGACTCCTCAATTTTCCTCCTCACAAATATGACAGATATTGTTCTTTCTAAATTCTAATTTTTCTTCTTCGGTTAATTTCATCGGTTCCTTCTCTATCGCTGAGTGTCTCTGCTCGCTTCTAGAGAGAGTTCTCGAGAAGAACGCGACCGGCCGCCCAGACTGATTAAGTGTAGCAGCTATGGCGTGATTTGAAGCGTCGGTCTCCACCACGAAGGGCACCGAGCTGTCGATCGATAAAACCACGGACTTACTGATATCATCCTTGAGATTGTGGAAAGCTCTTACAACAGCGGCATCTGGTGGAAAGTTTTTGCAATGCACTAGGGGATGTATTTTCTCGGAGTATTGCGAAATCCATCTCGCATAGTAAGCGAACATCCCGATCACCCGGCGCATTGTTTGCAAGTCCTGAGGTGGTGGAAGCTCACGGAGCGGGCGCAATCGCTCAGGATCAGGCTTAATTGTGCCGTCGGCTATTGTGTAGCCGAGAAGGTCAATTGACCTTGCCGAGAATACGCATTTCTCGTAGTTGAGAGTCAGATTATATTTTCTAGCAATGCTCAAGAATCTGTCCAGATTCCTATCATGTTCCCTCTGATCCCTACCGCACACTGTGACATTATCCACGTAAACAAAAGTGTCTTTGAGGTTTTCATCTGAGATGATGTCGTCTATAACCCGTTGGAAGCAAGCTACTCCATTCGTGACACCGAATGGTATCCTTCTGAACTGGTAGAGGCGCCGCCCTGCCTGGAATGCAGTGTAAGGTTTGTCTTCCTCTCGGATGGGAATTTGATGATAGGCGCTTCGCAAGTCGATGGTACTGAATACCTTATAATTGGCCATGCGTTCGACCATCTCATCTATGCGCGGCAGGGGGTAGGCGTCGAGTTGGGTGAAGCGATTGACCGTTTGGGAATAATCGACAACCATTCGTTTCTTATGGTTCTGACTGCTGGTTACTAACACCTGTGCGCGCCATGGCGAATCGCTCGGTTCTATAATTCCCTCCTCCAGTAATCGCTTGGTTTCCGAAGTGATGAAATTCATGTCAGCAGTGGTATATCGCCGCGATTTGATCGCTATCGGTTTGCAGACCGGCGACAAGTTAGCGAACAGCTGGGGGGACGTCACCTCCGCGGTGGTCAACGCATTTAAAATTAGACGAGGCTTGCTTCCTCCAAAGGGTATTTCGACGCTCGTGTTCTGCTTGAGGACATTATGACCCAGAATTACGTCTGCGCACAAATCACGAAGCACCAGTACCTTTACATCCCGATGCGTGTACCCTTTTACGTCCAATTCAACATTGCAGTACCCTCGTACGCGGGATTGTAGTGAGGTGGCGGCCATGCATACCGTATTGTCAGTCGGGTGGATTACCCATTTCCTGCCCTTCACTAGCGAGCTGTTGACGAAACTTTCAGAGCTACCGGTATCAATCAGTGCCTCAGCCATATGCCCGTTAATTCGTACGTTGATGATAGCCTTGGATAGATTCCCGGGGAGGCTGCAGTCAATTTATTTTGCGAGTAGAGAGCCGCAGAAGTGGGTTTATTTCTCCTTAGAGTAGATTTACATACCCTGGCATAATGCCCTTTCTTGTCGCAATTCATGCATGTGGCATCTCTGGCGGGACATTTTTGACGAGGATGCCTTTTGTACCCACAAAAGAAGCATTTACCAACCGGAGCAGTTGCTGAGGAGTTTGACGAGGTCTGGGTACCCGGCTCCTCGGGTGTTTCTCCATCCCCTATGTCTGGCTGTGTCTGTGCCAGTGGGGTTCCTTGGGTTCCCATCGTAGCAGCGTTCATGAGCAGCATCGGTGTCCCAAATGACTCAGATTGCTGCTGAGCCGTATCCATCGCTCGAGCCTGATCGACTACCTTGTCAAGAGTGGGTTGCGCTTTCTCTAGTAAGCGTTGCCGTATGTGGGCTGATCTGAGTCCTTGGATGAATGCCTCCCGTGTGGCTTCCTTTCGGTGTTCCTCGGCGCTTACCGCCTGGAAGCTGCCGTCTTTTCCCAGCTGATTCAGAGCTTGCAGGAACTGATCGATTGTCTCCCCGGCTGCTTGCTTGCGTGTGTTGAGAAGATGTCGTATGTATACCTCGTTCTTGGGCTTCACGTAGAGCGCTTGCAGCACCTCGATCGCTGCTTCGTAAGTGTCGCACCCCGAGAAGAGCCTGTACACGCTGGGCGAGACATGATTCACGAGAGCGGCAAATTTGTCAGCTCCCTCCGCGATGATGGTCAGATAGTGTGAGAAGGAACAGAACCAATGTGACCATTTCATTTCTGCGTCAGTCGCGTTCGGGTCTGCGTCGAACCTCTCTGGTTTGTAGATCTTGTCCATCTTTGGTTGAGAGAGCCGAGAAAATTAAATGGAATAAATTGAAATAAGAGCGAGAGATGAACCTTCAGAGTTTAGGCTTTATTCCATTTGATTGGAGCCGCTTCTGTGGGCACACCGGGGAATACAGGTTCAGCTAGGAGTACATAAGCAGTAACGTATACATGTGCAGTTAATCATTGCAGACAATCCGCGTAAGCACGGAGTTCGATATAATCTCCATTCTCACCAGTCAATGAGCACCTTCAGTTAACGAGCATCAAGTGAACAGCCGATGTCAATAGCAATGCCCCGGGGACAATCACTCGTGCCGCAGAGACCTCCCCTTATACGCGAGACGCACAACATGTGATCCCGCGTCATGTCCCTCAATTCACGACAATTCACCACATCATTTGTTTCTTTCATTAATTTAGTTAGTCTTATACAATCCATTTCTAATCATTTTACAAACTCTTGTGAAGCTTTTTTTCCACTATAATGTTCAAGTTTATTATACTTTCTCCAACAGATGATTTGATATAATAACAGAAACCACAAGGAATATGTTTTTGATATTTATTTGTATGTGATTCTTTTGGATTCGGAGAAGCAGTATTTATCTTCTTTAGGATACATTCAAAATCAGCGTATATCACAAATGGGTGCATGATAGATTTATTATAATCTTCAAAAGAAATCTTTTCACCAGGTTTAGGCATTGTAATTACAGCTGATTTATGATTATAACAATACTTTGAATGTTGTAATCATTCTTTTGTATGAAATGAATTAAGACCGCTTACAAGGATATATTTTGTTTGCTGTTCTGAATACCCGAGAAGAGATTAATCTTCATAAATTATTGATGTATGTATAATGTAAATTGTTTCCAACACTAAAATATAAAAGATCAATGTGTGTTTCTTCATTTTTATAGTTGTTTGAAATTTTTAATATTTGAACTTTGTTTGTATCCAATAATCCATATACATTAAGAGAAAGATTATTCTTTTTCTCAAATTTAGGAATATCTGTTAGTGGCATTGGGAATTTAAAATCTTTAATGTCCAGGGTATTCTCATATTTCATCTATTGTTTTACTCTTTCTGAATTACAATTTGGTGGATGTAAGTGAGCAAGAACAGACCAGAGAAAACATTTATTATCATTGTTCTTAATATTAACAACTGCCTTCTTTAGTTTTATTTCTTTTGGTAATTCAATATAAGAAGAAGCTTTAAGAGGGTTTGATTTTAGAATGTGTAGATCTAAAAAGTTGATTTTTAAAAATAGTAAATCCACTTCCTACCACTGTATTATCAACATCCTCCTCTTGTCTTGATAGTTCTTCATAAACCCCACTATTCAATGAAATGATGTTATAAAATGAAGATCTGTTATCATATAAGGAGTTTGTTCTTCATCTTGTCTTTTCCTATTCATTTTCAGTCACATATAAAACTTTAAAGTTTTCATTTCTTTTAATGTCTTTTTAATAACTTTTTCAACATCAGGTTTCACTATTTCAATTGATTCAGCTATTGATGATGGACCGGGTTCTCCAAATTGAAAAATCCTTACTTTTATATGCCCTTTAAATGCCCCATCATTGTTTTCAATACAATAATCTCCCTTTACTTTAAACTCATTTTTCTTGTGTTTTTGTGATTGAAGGTGATTCTTATAACTACTCTTCAAAACATCCTTTGAGCAGATATCACAATGTTTTCTTTCCAACTCAAGAGGAGATATTTGATGAACTAGATTAAATGTGTGTTTGTTTGTTCGAAGGTGTTTTTTATAATATTTATATTCGTGATTATAAACATCGCAGTACGTTGTATTTACCATATTTATATAATAAAACTTTGCTTAAACTAAAATTTTCTTGATGAAAATTTCGTTTAATTTAAAGGTGAATCTGTGCTTAAAACAATTTTATCCTCCAAGTTTTTTCACTTAATAAATACAATGTTTCAAGACACAAAAGACAAGTTTCAATCAAACTCTTCATTTGTAAAAGATACTGAGAAATATGTCAAGGATGTAAAATTGAACGAAGATATATATAACAACTATTGGATCAAAACAATTATGGTGGATAAGATGAGTTCTTCAATTTCCTTCAGTGAAAGGGCTTTTAGTATACCTGGAAGAACATCAATTAAAGTATCTCTAACAAAAGTTTCTCCTCTCCATCTGGTAATATATTCAAAACTAGAAAAAGCAATGAAACAAGAAAAAGTATCAAAAAATAAAAACCTTTTGAATGACGCTTAAAAAAGAAAAGATAAGACCATCTGAAAAGATAAGACCATCTGTAGGAGAATTTTGTATTTTTTTCAACAACCCTAAAGATGTAAATCCTGATGAAATAAAGGATGTTAATATATCAGGTTAATATAACAGGTTAATATATCAGGTTAATAATAATATGTTAATAACAAATAAAATAATGGATTATCTTGAAATTAAACCCAAACTTAGGATAAAATATAGAGTTTCTAAAAATGCCAATAATAAATTTTCGTTCAATAGTAGTTAAGGATCATTTTAAAATTACCTTTAATATAAAAAATGTTGTCGTTGAATCCGGTAATGAAAAAAAGTATATAGACATCAATGGTAATGTTGTTTCTACTAATTAAATATGAGTTAATATTCAACTGAAGATTTTGAAAGTATAGATGATTCTGAAGATGAACTTTAGTTTAAGTAAAGTATTACTTTATAAATATGCTAGACTTCCCTGATTCTCCATATGACAAATTTGAGAATTGTCCTGCGTGTGATAGAGTGGGATTAAACACAGAGTCAAAAGCCTATAAACAATGTATATTCTTTGATTATCTTTTAATTAATGATAATAAAAAGGAAAAGAATTCTTTTAGATTTACACCAAAAATGAATTACTTTGCAAGATTGATTAGAGAAATGAATGTAAAGTATGAGGGTGATAACACACCTTTCCTTTCAAGGGAAGAAAGTGAACGTATTTGAGAAATGTTCAAAGGATTGTTGTTGTATATTATTCACGATTGTCATTTTCAGGGAAATATCAACACAAGATATTGTATAAATAAAATAATGGATTATCTTGAAATTAAACCCAAACTTAGGATAAAATATAGAGTTTCTAAAAATGCCAATAATAAATTTAATAACCTGTTTTCCAAATATATAAATGAATGATTTTTTTACCCATTTGGGAAAATAAGATAAAATTTAACAACCATAAAAATCTCCCAAATTCATTAAGATGTCTCTTAGTTGGTTCAAGCAGATGTGGAAAAACCTGCTTACTTTTGAAGATGCTCCTGACTCCCAAATTTTTAGATTATGATAATTTAATAATTTTCACAAAGTTGAGTTTTTAACCAGAGTATCAACTACTCTCACAAGGTTTTAATGCTGGTCTTCAAAAAGAAGATATAATAGCTTTATTTAAACTTCAAAAAAAACCTAAATGATTATAACATTGAAGATATAATACAACTATTTTGTGATACACAGAGATGTAAAAAGAAATCAAAACTGATAACTTGTATTCTTAGTGATAATACGGATGATATACCGTCTCCCCAAGATTTGGATAAATCAAAAAAGAACCTCGTTATCTTTGATTGTGTTAATGAGAGGAAACCAAACGGTAATGGACAGCCACTACACAAGAGGGAGACATTCTTCTTGTAATTGTATTTATCTTAGTCAATCATACTTTCAACTTCCTCATCGTTCCATCAGAAACAATCCTAATACTTTTATTTTATTCAAGTTGAATTCAATCGATATAAACAATTTTTGGAGAGATAATTGTTCTACATTATGTAGTAAAAAGGAATTTGGGGATTACATGAAGCACACGACTGAAAAATATAAATATATTGTTGTGAAACAAGATGAGATATTAAATGATATTTTCCAATAAATAAATCGATGTGAAAGAAAGAGAAAGAAGATTTAAGGAACATCAAGAGTTGGTTTCAAAAGTTGTAAAACAACAGGAAGAAAGAAAGAAGAATCGCAGACAGAAACTAACGGGTGAAGAAGCATTTGAAAGAAAACAAGAGAAATTTTTCAAACCACTTTTAAAAACTTCCAAAGAAAAAATTATAGATGTTTCCACAGTTCCCACAAGAGAATATACTCCCAAAAAAATTCAAATGATAAAATATTTCAGTCAAATGACGGAGGAAGAATTAGAGCATATAGGGGAATTAGAATATGATGATGAAGGATTATTTCAACAACTGGAAGAGATTAATCACCCCCCTGCTTATATTGTGAATGCTCTTCAAAACAATGAATATTCAGCGAAATCAAAAACCAAAGCAGGACTCATTCCAACAGAACAACCAGCAATATTTCATCTTGTTCAAGAAAAGGTATTGATATTTAATGATGAATTAAGGTGCTTGGGGTCTTCTCAACCCCCTGTTAAATTAACCCCCAGATTAATGCTTCTTCTCACAAAAGATGGAAGACAAGCTTCAACTGTGAGGAATGAATCAAAGTATTTTGATAAACCATTCGATAAGGAAAATAATGATAGAGTATATACTGGGCTGCTAGGGTTAGTCTTTCTGGTAAACGTAACAAGAATGAGAAGGAGAAACACATTATTCAGGCTTTAAGTATCCTTGGTTCAGGTGTTAGTTTTCTTCCAAATGACCCATCGCAATTAGTTAACCTCCGCCATCGAAGATCGGAGGTTACTGTTTTCACCCCTTTCCATTTGTTATCTTGCCAAAACGAAGTTTTTGCAAGATATGTTAGTCAGCTTGTATGTTTTTTTTTGTTTGTTTGTTTGTTTGTTTGTCTGTAATCACGTATAAAAAATTCTGCAGAGCACAGTTATCATCGGAAATTTTTGTAACTTCGCATATCAGAGGCCTATAGAGGTCGCTTTCAGTGCACAAAATTTTGAAGGTCAAGGTCAAAGGTCAAGGTCACTTTGGCGCAAATCGGGGGAGTCGACGAAACCCTTATTTTTTGAGTAATTTTGATCGGATCGTCTTCAAACTTCATGGGAATATAGTTCATGGTCTGGCGCTCAGCTGATTAATTTTTGGTGGCGATTGGCCTTGACCTTCATGGTTAGCACCTCAGGTCAAACATATTTGACCCCAAGGTCAAATTTTCAAGTTTTAGGAACCATATCGTGTAGTACCTCAAATTGAACACCTCGATGAGTGCTTTCTAGATATGTCAAGCTTGAGACATTATGACGTCATTTGGTGACGTTATGAGGCAAAAGCATATTTTTCATGGTTACTCTGTAGAACGATTCTCATCGGAATCTCTCGTAGGCAGATATTCCTCAAGGAGTCGCTCCTGGTGGATAGCAGCTCTGGTCAACTCAGTGTGACCTTAAAGCAGTCACACGTGGTCACCTTTTGGCAAGATACGGGTCACCCTGCGGGTGACATTGGTTTATTTGTTTGTTTGTTTGTTTGTTTGTGAACAGTATTACGGAAAAACTCCTCGACGGATTTCGACGCAACTTGTTGGCGGAAGGTTAGGTATGGTCCAAGGATCATGCCATTAGATTTTGGAATTGGTCCTCCCCCCCCCCAAAAAAAAATTGTGAGAGAAAAAAAATGTTTTTTTTGCATTTCTACATGTTTTATGTGATTTTCAACCCCCCCAAAAAATTGTTAGAGAAAATTTTTTTTTTTGGCATTTCTACATGTTTTAAGTGCCAAAAAATTGTTGGAGAAAAAAAAAATTTTTGCAACTTTTTAATTCAACAAAATTTTGATTTCTCTTTTTTGCATTTCTACATGTTTTAAGTGATTTCCAACCCCCCCCCCCCCCAAAAAAAAAAATGTTGGAGAAAAGAACTATAACTCTGTCAGCACTGTTGACCATATTTAATGAATAAGACATAAGGTTCACTTGAGTGACCCAGCAGTATTGTCGGCGGAGGTTTCGCACTTTCCCGAGTGCTCCCCCTGTAGTTAATCGACTGTTATTGTTTTTAGGTAGTAAGAAGGCTGGAAATAACAATTGTTTTAATGAAGTATCAGCCATTTTAGACCAGTTGATGAACATGAAAATAATTAATAAATCTCAATATAAAGACATTTTATCTCGTATTAAATAAGATGAGAAGCACAATCCTGAGTTTTAATTTCACAACAAGCGACCACACATCTTCATTCCCATACCCACTACAACTTGACCCAACAAAATAATATGAGGCATCTTTATTGTCCATGGAAACTTATAATACCTTATTTAATATAACTGAGAAAAATGACAAGTTTAGTTATAATCCGGGAAGTGGATACAAAACGATAACAGTCTCACCCGGAGCATATGAGATTTCTCAAATATCTTCCGAAATTGCTCGTCTTATGAAAGAACAGGGTGATGAACCAAAAATATTGTTATAGACATTCAAAAACATACTTCAAAATCAACGATTAAAGTTAAAAATAACTACAAGGTTGATTTCACAATTGATAATTCATTTAGAGAGTTATTGGGTTTCTCCTCAAAAAAGATTGAAACTAATGGGATGTTTTACAGCGATAATGTCATTCAAATATCCTCAGGAATAAACTCGGTATTAATTCACTGTGATTTCATTGATGGTGCTTATAATGATGGAATAAAAACAAATACAATATTTTCTTTCAGTGCATACTCAACCCCAATTGGTTATAAATTCAATATGGAACCCAAAAATTTGGTTTATCTCCCTGTGTCAGGAAAAACCATTCACAGAGTAAATTTTAGGATAACCGACCAAGATAATCGTATGATTTCTTTTAATGGAGAAGTTATATCCATCAGAATTCACCTATGTGAAGTTTTCCAATAATTAAATACGATGGTTATTGTGAGAAAACACGAGTTGGGAAAATATAAAATAATTACAGGGGATGGGATGTTACTTTCCCCATACTACAAGGGCGAAGGTATGTATCTTGGGAGACGATACTATAAACCTACGAGACAAAGGAGTGTCGGACATCAATTTTGAGGAGATGGGATAATTGATACTCTAATGGGTATTGGTTCAACTATTCTGAAACATAAAGACCGAATTGGTTCAACTGCTTCTGCTGTGGGAAATGTAGCAGGTGCTGTAAAGAGCATAAAAGATGCCCAAAAGGAATCTCATAAATTACAAGCAATGAAAGAAATTAAAAATGGTAAAACTCAGTTGTCTCCCCAAGAACGACATAAAATAATTCAAATACTGGGTCAGGGTTTCAAAAGTTTTAACATCTTTTTTCCTAAATAAATACAAGTATGGAAGCAATTGATAGTATCCATGATTTGGATGATACCATTGTCATCTCAAACTCCACTAAAAAAGAAGATTACTTCAAGGTAAATGCAATAACTGGAACAGACTGGAATGCAAATGGTACAAAAAGTTTTGAAATAAATAATCAACAAACCTGTTTGAATCTATCCGAAAGTTTCTTTTTGTGTAAATTTAAATTCACTAAGGCTGGGAATAACACAAACGCTACACTCGTAAATTATTTCTTCTGGAAAATGTTTGATAGTGTTCGTTTGTACATTGGAACACAAGAAGTTGAAGCGGTTGATTATGTCTCTGCTGTATCAGAAATGATGAAATTTACACTATATACATTCAGTGGTAGAATGGGAAAGGGGGCTGTCGAAGGTTTTATTCCTGATATGTCAACGGGAACAACCACAGACCCTGGATATACTAAAAGGAAAGGAATGTATACTGATGATACAAAAGCAGTTAATAGTTTTACTGTGGCAGTTCCTCTTTAAGGTATATTTGGATTTTGTGATCATGATAAAGTTCTGTATGGTCTTAAAATTAGATTTCAACTACAAAGGAATGATAATGAAAATAGATTACTTTTTGGTGTTGGTAGTGCTTTTGGTGAGCAGAATAAATTTGTAATTGATGAAATGAGTTGGTATATTAGTGAATATACTCCTCCTCCTCTTCTTCTTCTTCTTTCGGCTGCTCCCGTAAGGGGTCGCCACAGCGGATCATCCGTATGATCCGCATAGTGATTTGGCACATGTTTTACGCTGGATGCCCTTCCTGACGCAACCCTGGTCGCCTCTTACGACACAGGGATATGGTACACCTATTTTAACCGGGGTATACACCGGCCCAGTATACTGGTACTCATTTCGCCGACCTCGGAAGGATGACAGGCTGAGTCAACCCCCTGGTGTATTAATTCAGTGGCCCAACGGGGATTGAACTCAGGACCTTTTGGATCCCAAGCCGCTGCCCTAACCACTGCGCCAACACCAGGCTCGTATATTAGTGAATATACTCCTAATCTTAAAACAGAAGAGATGCTGAATAGAAGACTTAACTCAAAGAAACCACTCAGTGTATCATACCTCAAAAGAAGATGACACACGTTAAACTAAACCAAACCACTTACACATGGAATTTGGGTGTTCTGGAAGGAAAGCCACAATATCTGTGGATCATTTTTTTAAAAACCAGATGGCAATACTGCTACTGATAATAATGCATTGAGTGATAATGCTAAGGTGAAACAACTTCGTGTTTCTCTCGCTGGAATATTTTATCCACGAGATAGATTGGAAATTAATTGGGAAAAAAATGATTATGCCGAAGCATACAAGTCTTACCAAAAGGTGTGTGAAAGTAATGGAAATAAAGAACCTATTTTGGATACGACAGCATTTAAAAGTTTGCATACAATCTCTGCGTTTGACCTGAGTGCTCAAAAGGAAACTATAAAGTCTAATCGAGTGGATACTTCCCTATACATTGAAAGAGGAGAGAGTGAAGAAGTTGATGCATATTGTTTGCTTTTGGAAAAAACAGAATTACAGATTAATACAGATAATGGTGTTATGATTAGTCTCACATAATTTTTTTTGAAATAGATGAGTGACAAGCACCAACTGCAGTATATGTTAATCAAATCAATCTTCATAAACTATCATCTTGTGTTCAAAATCAAAAGCCTTGTACAATTAACGTTAATACAATTCAGAGAAAAGGAGCAGTAAGAATTGATGTTTTGCTCACAAGAGAACAGGTTAAAATCCTGAACGATACTGGCTCACTTAAAATTAAAATGACAAAAACAATGTTGAAAAAAATATTCAATAAGAGAGACGAGTGGGGGATTTCTCCCATTTCTAATTCCTTTATTTGCTGGTTTAAGTGCGGTTGGAACATTGACGGGTGGTATTTCAACAGCGGTGAAAACTGCCAACGAAAGGAAGGCTCAACTCCGGGCTCAAAAAGAATTGGAAAGACATAACAAAGAGTTGGAGAAACCAATTCGTGGAAGTGGTGTAATTGTAGATTTTGCTGAAAAACTTGAAGGTCTGCCTGATAATGTGAGATTGTTAGTTGGAGATATGCTTTCTTCTATCACACAAGCAGGTGTAACATTAACTAAAAGGGGTAATGGATTATATCTTTCTTATAAATAAATGAGCAGTGATGAGTGGTTTAAAGAATTTGGAAAGAATACATCAAATTTACAACTTGTCAAATATTGTAAGAAATTAAAAATACATAATGTGGTTATTTGAATGAGAGATGAATTAACAAATGTGCCTAAACATACAAAGAATATTATTATGAACTTAGAAGATAATAATGGAAACGGTTCTCATTGGGTTTGTATTTTTAATAGTCAAGACAAATATTATTTTGATAGTTTTGGTCTTCCACCACCTGTTGAAGTCATAAAATTCTTACATTATGGTGTTTATCAAACATTTCATGTCCAAGAATTAAATTCCAAGTGTTGTGGTCAATTATGTCTATGTGCTATTTCAACTCAACAAAAATAAAAATTTGTATGATATTTTTAATGTAATATAAATGACTTATGTTCGTAAAGATGGTTCGATCTTTGGTGTATCCCAAGAACTGGATATTGATTTATCAAATTATTACACAAAGGCACAGGCTGAACGACATAAATATAGTATAACAAAAAATATTAATATGAAAAATGCTTATAAATTAAAAAATTATCCAAGCCTGACTGACGTGAATGACTTGGTGAGATTAAGTGATTTATCACAATATATATATCCTTAAATAAAACGGCCGTGTATTCCAAAGATACAGAAGTGTTGATTTTATCTCCAGGTCATACAGAATTCACAGTTCGAATTAAAATAAATTTTTTTAAAGAAGGGTGTATCATTTGTATGAGAATAGAACAATGGGGGTATGATATGAATGATTTAGGGTATAATTGATCATTTAAAATTGACCTAAAAGACCTGGAACAATTAAATCAGTCTCGTAAGGAAGAATATTATCCACTTGGTATAGAGAATGAGTTTTGTGGAAGCACGATTAGTAATCAACAAATCAAATAATTTAATAAGGGTCAATATAATAATGGTTCTGCCCTAGTTTATATCATGAAAACAGAAAAAACAGGATTATATATAATAAGTAAGGAAATACAAAATGATTTAACTCTGGGAAGATGGGGAGGTGTTTCGTGTCATAATATCATATATTTCTAATACATAAATGACAGCAAGAAGGCTTCAAGAAAATTTTCATTTCTGTGTCCAAGCATACCTTCAAGAAAAGGGTATTCGGTATTTTAATAAATATGTTCTACAACATAAGAATGAGGTATTTTCAATAAAAGATTGGCATTATGTTGATGTTGATAAACCAACAACTTTGGATTTAATTAGAATGTTAAATAATGAAAAAATTATAAAGTTAAGAAAACGTAAGGCTCTTTTAGAAATTCAAAATAAATTTTATTGGTTTCCTCTTGTAAAAAAAAATTATTTTGGATACAGGAATAACAAGAAATCCCAATGAATATATGTATAATATTCTATGGGGTGTAAGTGATTCAAGGGTAGTAAGGGATGAGGAAGGAGTTGAAGAGAGAGAAGAGGAGGAAAAGGAGAAGAGAGAGAAGGAGGAGAGGGAGAAGAAGGAGAGGGAGAAGAGAGAGAAGGAGGAGTGGGAGGAGAGGGAGGAAAGAGCGACAATGAATAAATATCAAAATATGGAAACCGGTGAGATTTAAAAAAGATTGGAGGTATTACAGAAAATAACTCAACCCACCGAGGAGGAAAACAAAGAATTGACAAGTCTATTGGCAATATTTTCGACAAGACTCGTCATCGGTAATACATTGATTTTAATTCAAGTTTTTCATTTTTTTCTTCAATAAATGGAGGAGAGAGTAAAGACGTTTCTAAGTGTTCTTTATGTTTTAAAAATCAAGATTCAAATGTGCATGTTGGAAACTAAAAAGATTTTTGCACTCTGTAGGAATTTTTCTCATAAATAAATGAGTTATTGTCTCAAATGTCAAAAGAAAACTAATACTAAAAATATTTCATATTTTAAAAGTAAAAATAACAGGGTTATACAAAAGGCACATGTTCGGTGTGTGGTTCAAAAAAGTGTCAATTTATCTCCAAACACACACATGGAGGAGATATACAAAAGTTTTTATCAGGAAGTAAATTTACAACTACTAGAATACCAGGGGAATTACATCTACCAGGGTATTCTTTCTGTGGTCCAGGCACAAACTTGGAGAAAAGATTAGATGAGGCAGACAATCCTAAATCATGGAGTAAGCCCATCAATAGGGTTGATAAAGTGTGCATGAGACACGATATTGATTATGGGAATACCACAACTTTGGAAGAAAAGCATGAAGCCGATAGAGAAATGTTGTATAATTTGTCTCTGATACAAAATCCAACCTTGAGAGAAAAAGTTGATAGGTTCATCGTGAAGAAGATGATCAGTGCTAAATTGAAACTTGGGCTTGGAAATTCAAAAAACTTATTGGCTCAAATGATGTCATTAAGATTGAAGAGCAATTAGCTGATGAATTACATCAACCGATATTCACAGTTTCAGAGAAGGAAGGTTTATTCCAAGGAAGTTGATTATATCTGGTCCGCTGATTTGATTGAACTCAATAATGATAAGGGGTACAAGTATGCTTTAACTGTTATTCATTTGAGGAGTAGATACGCATGGGTTGTCCCTTTAAAAAACAAATCAGGTAATACTCTTCTGAAAGCCTTTCAACAGATATTTAATAACAGTAAGAGAAAACCTAAAAAAAAAAGTGGACTGATGAGGGTGGAGAGTTTTATAACAAGACATTTATGAATTTTCCAAAAAAATAATAGCATTACATTATACAGTACCTTGAATGAAGGAAAGGCCGTTGTTATTGAACGTTTTAATCGTACCTTAAAAGAGAGACTATATAAAAAATTTACACAACTCGGTTTACAACAATGGTCATCTTTTATTCAGGATATTGTGGATAAGTATAATGACACGATTCACACGTCAACGAATATGAAACCATCAGAAACATTCACAAAATTAAAATATGAAAAAGAGATTAATGTCAGAAAACCTAAGTTCAAAGTTGGTGATATTGTAAGAATATATAGGTGGAAATCTCATTTTGAAAAAGGTTATACAAAGCGATTGACGAACGAACTTTTTAAAATTGTTGATGTAATCGATACGGTTCCTTGGACTTATAAGATATATGATTTAGAAGGGGAAGAGATTTTAGGTATATTTTATTCACAGGAATTACAAAAGACAAAACTAAGCAGATAATACCCATGGGAGCAATTGATTGGCGCTTCACTCCCCCATACTATACACCGTTGTGGACACTCGAGGGCCAAGTCCGAGGTGTATAACAGTATATAATGTGTGTCAAGGGGGGACGTTCACAGAATCCTCAACTAAATAGTCAAGGCTTAACTTTTGTTTGTTGGTGTGTGTGTGTGTGTGTGTGTGTGTGTGTGTGTGTGTGTGTGTGTGTGTGTGTGTGTGTGTGTGTGTGTGTGTGTGTGTGTGTGTGTGTGTGTGTGTGTGCGCAATGGGAGCACTGGGTTGGCGCTTCACTCCCTCCTACTATACACTGTTGTGGACACTCGAGGGCCAAGTCTGAGGTGTATAACAGGTGGCATCTGCCGTATATAATGCGTGTCAAGGGGGGACGTTCTTAGATCTGTGAACCCCAAACACAGAATCCTCAATTGAATAGTCAAGGCTTAACTTTTGTTTGTGTGTGTGTGTGTGTGTGTGTGTGTGTGTGTGTGTGTGTGTGTGTGTGTGTGTGTGTGTGTGTGTGTGTGTGTGTGTGTGTGTGTGTGTGTGTGTGTGTGTGTGTGTGTGTGTGTGTGTGTGTCCAAACCTCACATTCAAAATCTCAACCCCAACTCTCATTCAAAATCTCAACCCCAACCCTCACATTCAAAATCTCAACCCCCCCCCCCAACCCTCACATTCAAAATCTGAACCACAACCTTCACATTCAAAATCTCAACCCCAACCCAACCCTCGCCCAACACAATGTCTTTTTCAAAATGAGATTTCCACCTATATATATATTTTTTTACGTTTTTTTTCTCTTCTTCCAATTCTGTCTTTTAAGGCTTTCAGGTTTGATGACTAAGAAAGGGGGAGTAAGCCTGCACTTTCTTCTGAGAACTAACAATATATACTTTTTATGTTTTTTTTTCTCTTCTTCCAATTCTGTCTTTTAAAGCTTTCAGGTTTGATGACGTAGAAAGGGGGAGTAAGAACTTTCCTGCACTTTCTTCCCAGAACTTTCTTGATCTTGCTCCCATCAAGTACCATCCAACAAAGAACTACATCGATAGGTTTAGATCCTAAAGAGTGATAGCATTTCAAGTCTCCAAAATAAACCAATTCAAGGTACAACCACATTCCTGTTGATATGAGTTTCCAAGATATGCATCACATTGTGAGTTATCAAGCCAGAACCCACATTTCAAGTCTCCAAAATAAAACCAACTGACAAAGTCTCTTAGGGATAACTCATTTCCTGATTTTTTTCAAAATTTGTGAGTCTCCAAGTTCGGCCCCATATTTAGAACCATCTTGGCAGAACCCTTTTCCTGAGTCTCCAAGGAAGTTATTTAAACCATCAAGGCAGAACTCATTTTCTGATTTTTTTTCAAAATTTGTGAGGTCTCTGAGGTAGGTTTCATATTTAAAACCACCAAGGATAACTCATTTACTGATTTTTTTTCAAAATTTGTGAGTCTCCAAGGTAGGCCCCATATTTAGAACCATCTTGGCAGAACCCTTTTCCTGAGTCTCCAAGGTAGTTATTTAAACCATCAAGGCAGAACTCATTTTTTGATTTTTTACAAAATTTGTGAGTCTCCAAGGTAAAACTTGTATTCTGGCTCATCAAGGTTGAGCTCGTTTTGTGGGTCTTGGTCGATCACAAGGTCTCCGAGGTATAACTCTTTGGTTGAATCATCAAGGTCGAGCTCGTTCTGTAGGTCTTGGTCGCTCACAAGGTCTTCAACTAAGCCAACAATTTCGCCCCAAGTTGTGGTAAAATCGGTGTTTTCAGATACAATTTCCTGTGAGAGAAAATAATAATGTATTAATTAAGTGATTTAATTATTAAATGAGTCTATACTTCAATCAAACTTTGAAAATAGGAAAATAAAATCTTACCTCAATAGATAAGAGGTTTGAATCCAGTTCATCAACTTGAAGGTTTAGTTCCATACAAGTAGTAAAACTCCAAAGAACGCCAAAATCATCCCACTCAAGGTCCAGCTCGTTCTGTGGGTCTTGGTCGCCCACAAGGTCTTCAACCAAGCCAACAATTTCACCCCAAGTTGTGGCAAAATCGGTATTTTCAGATACAATTTCCTGTGAGAGAAAATAATAATGTATTAATTAAGTTATTTAATTATTAAATGAGTCTATGCTTAAATCAAACTTTGAAAATAGGAAAATAAAATCTTACCTCAATAGATAAGAGGTTTGAATCCAGTTCATCAACTTGAAGGTTTCGTTCCATACAAGTAGTAGAGCTCCAAGCAAGCACACAGCACTCCATTGCCAGCAAAAAAATGTTTAAAATAGAGCCTGGGCTTGAGGCTTTTATAGAGAAAGACTGTTGGGCATGGTTTCCCTGGGCAACCCCAGGCAAGCCTTGTGAGAATGGAGAATATTTTTTTCAAAATGGAGGATTCTTTGAAAATTCCCTGGGCAAGCCCAGGCAAGCCTTGTGAGAATGGAGAAAATTTTTTTCAAAATGGAGGATTGTTTGAAAAAAATTGCCTAACAGCCCAGACAAGCCTTGGAAATTTTTTCAAAACCATAACGTTCTAGAATTTTCTCGTGATTTCTTTGGGAGTCAGAGATGAACTGGAAATGATGTAAGAGTAGGTGGGGCTTAGTAAAAGTGGGCGGGGCTTAAGAAAAGTGGGCATGGCTTATGGAAAATACCTCGTGAAAAGTGGGCGGGGCTTATGCAAAAAATAATCTGAGGCTCAGGAGGTGATCAAACAAGAGCATTAAGAGAAGTTTATCATTTCGTAATGGCACAAAAGGGGTATCTTAAAAAATATAGATTCAAATGTTTTATTTTTAAATATTTTAGATGGGGATTATTGTGCGAAGAAAATTAAACTATTGAAGGAATTTGAGAATGAACAAATCTTTATAGGTTCAATGAGTGAGCTAAACAATATGCATTGGTTATTTGAAAAAGTGTCCCTCGGCTTACATGTTTCAGATATTTCTTTAGAATCACCTTTAACAAATCACATTACTACTTTACTGCTTGAACAAATCTTTATCTTATTGCATTGGTTATTTGAAAAGAGTGCCCCTCGGTTAAAAGGGGAGACAAATAACTATACCTTGGGATAAAAAGGGGGTTTATTTTTAGGGAAAACAAAAAATGAATCGCTGAAAATCCCCCATTCACTTACATGGGGAAAAGTGAGCCAGAATCAGTATATTCACCCTACTCATCAGGTCACATTGCGTGGAAAACAAAACAAAACAATGGAGTATAATTTTAAAAGGAAGATGAAAAGTTTAGGGTAAGGGCAGGAAATGTAATAAGTGATGTACTTGAACAGCAGCGATGTTTATAATATGATGATTACAAACATCAGCTATAATGATAAAAACAGAATTCAAGAATGGAAAAAAATTGGAACATGGAAGGTGGAACAACACACTGAATTTAATACCTTTGTAAATTATTTTTGTTTGTCTATTTGTATGCTAAAATATAAGCTCATGGATGAGTCAAATGGAACAGGGCAGAAGATTGACAGGGGATCAAAAGGTCTAGACAAAGGCATCCACACAGTTGATGAGTGGCAACGAGGGGGTGTCACAGGAGTGAGTGCATGAGTGTGAGGTGATGATGGACAGCACTCTCAGGACTGAAGGGAAGGATATGAGACTATGTACACATTAAGTCAGTTCCACACACAAGAAGACTGAAGAAATACAGGTGCGCATGTAGTTTAGATGTGGGGCAGGACAATAGGTGTGGGATTTTGGAACAAGTGCAAATTGAACAGATTGTCAGAAAGGAGGGATGTGGGAGTAGGTTGATGAAGACCAGTAGTGAGTGGCTAGAAAGATGAGAGTCCACCAACTTGCCTGTAGTGGTCAAGATGCAGACCTTGAGACTGGGCCTCCTGCCGGGATATTGAAAGTCATGTCGATGATCCTGAAAAGGTAAGTAAATCTTTGTGTTGCCACTGAAATCTCTCGTATTCATGGGGAAGAGTCTGCATCTAACAACATTCATGATGATTACATTTTGAGTAGTCGTTTTTGATACAATTCCTTCATATAATATTGTTTTGGGGTAAGCGTGGAGTTCACGAGGGAGTTTGTAGGACCCGCTACTCAACCTCCAACCCTGAAGCCACAAGCCATGGATAACTCTGCGACCAGATGGGTTGATGAACAACTACGGTCACCATCTAAGGAGGTTAAGTCTGGCAGGGTCCCTGCTCCAAGTCTCGTGGTACCTTTCTTGTGACCTGGACCTCGCCCTATGTATCTACTTATTATGTTTGGCCGAATGAAACCAGAGGTGAGAGGTCGGCTGAACTAGAGCGAATTTCTGGGGTATAATGTCCCGTCTATTACATATGCTTATATTGAACCAATTATGGAAAAAGACACCCGAGCAGGTTTGAAACTGTGTACCAAAGAAAGGCACTTATTTACAGGATGCAGAAACATAAGACCAGTCTGACCCTGAAGCACATAAAGATCCCCTTAAACAATCTTTCTTAATTATGTACAAGACAGGCACTCCACAATCATACCGGGGAAGTCGAGAAAAAGAGAACGAAAGAAAGCAGTTTGAGGCTTGGGTGTGTCATCTCGCTCACCCCACGCAAGCAGGCAGACTTTCGCTGGTCCAAAGTGGAGGATAGGGAAGAGAAGGGGATGAAGGGAACATGGTGCATGTGGCGGTGCGGTATCAGAAGAGGTGTAGTATGTGCAGTGCAAGTGTTTAGAGGAAAGGTGTGAGGTGCTTGTCAGTACCTCGCCCAGATGGGTCGAGAGGTTAATCATCGATGAACTATTTCGTGCTTCCCAAGTAGACAAAGCTCAAGTATATTTAACACTCCAAATATATTTTCACCATCCCTGATATGAGGGGAAGGTACCTGATTCAGCACAATTACTAATGAGATACATATTGAGGGAATCCCTTATGTGTTGACTGTGACACCTTGGGTCCCTTTTCCATAACTGTCACAATATATTTCAGTTTGGTTGGGTAATTGATGTGATGAGTAATAATCGAAAGGGTTTGTTATTGATCCTCTGGTTTTCATCAGAGTTTTTGCATCTGATCTGATCACCATTGCAATAGAGAACGTTAAATATCTCCAACACTCACCTTGGGGCTTGAAATGTGGAGGAAATTTGTGTTGAGGATTTAAAAAAATTTTTTTACAAAATCGTTGGGTTAAATATGGTGGGAAATAAATAAATAAAAAACATAACCTAACACATTTTCTGTGTCAAAAGAACCCTGTGTTGGGGTGGCAACACTGCTCATATAATGGTTGCTTATTGTTTGTTTCTTCAGTGATTACAGACACTGGAATTTATGTTTTGGATCTGGCTGCCAAGCTTGATGCAACCGCCGATTACCTCTGTAAGGTCAAATGGGGAGAGTTTGAGTTCCCGCCACCATTTGGTCGTGAAGCATATCCAGAGGTGAGTGGGTTTGGTAACTTTCGAAATATTGGAAATAATCATGGAAACAGAGGAAGAACTGGGTGAAAATGAAAATAAACATGTGATCGAATCACATCTGTATAACTTAACAAAAAATGCTCCATTAGTGCAGTGATGTGTTGATGTAATATTGTTGTGGGCTGGGTTCGGTAGCGAGGACTAATGCCAGACGGAGCAGTTGGGCTGTCTCCTACCGAACACCGGAATTGAAAGGTCGTAACCCTTGGATAACTCCACAAGGTCATGGGTCCCTTAGCGGACCATGGTCACCAATATTTTGATGGCGTGGGGTAGGGTTAATTGCCCAATTTCAATATACCTAAGTACCCACGCTGTCTAACTACTGGGGAAGCCACACCCTCGGCCGACTTTGTCCGAACCGAGTCGCTGTTACCGACTCGGATCCGGCGTAACCGAGCGGGAGTTACCAAAGCCGCACTGGTCCAATGACAACTTACGGCACCGACAGCCTCACTATTTCTCAAGCACGAACCGTGCTGGGTCAATTGAAGAAAACACGGGCAACGAACTGGAGCGTTTAAAAATTGGGGGTTTATTTATAATAAGCAATAATCGGGAAGGGAGACACAGCAGAGTTACAACCGAATAAAAGCAATGCAAACAATGTACAATGAAAAACACTTAATCAATCCTACTTAAAGACAGGGCCCATGGACGCACTAAAGCACGCATGCACACACACACACACCCAAAAGAAATGGACCCGGTGGGGTCTTTATTCGGTCCCTCAGCCCAGGAGGGAAAGGTGAGCTGGGGACCAGAGACCAGAGCCTACTCTTGCACCTGTCTGCCTCGTGCGGTCTGGTGGTGGGACTCGAACCCACCGCCACAATGTAGCACCAAGCACCAGGGATGAGGGAACGAGCGACGGATGCCAGCTAGCACGAAGGCGGACGAGGCGAGAGATGACGAGGCGACCGGTGATCAAGCCCGAAAAAGCTTTCCCTGATCGGGCGACACCAGGCGAGGCAGAGCCAGACCGTCAGACTGAACGTGCCGATCACACTCGTTCTCTTGAGATGGGAGAGATTTCTTTCCTCGCCACTCGCCTCCTGATTGGACAGTTGCCTCGTGCGATTCGCTGGCCGTCCCCCATTGGACAGGCCCACGGTAGGCGGGGCAACTCCCATCTTTCTGGGGCAGAGTCGGAGCTGAGTCGATTGTAGCTCCGCCTACCTCCTCAACTAAGGCCACGTGCGTAATGGTGACGGTGAAGCGAGGTGACGATGCGCTGTTGTTGTTGTGGTCGTTGATGGATAAATTATAACTATAAAATAACTTGTAGCGCACACACAAAATTCCCATTAGACAGAAGGAAGGATTCTAACTCTAAACACATACATATCGAAATAACTAAGCTTAGGGACTGCTGACTGTCTGTGTGCCGATGGCTTCCAGATTCGTAACAATATTAACGTCCAAAATACATGGGTGGCAGAATTCCCGTACAAAATATCTGGAAGAATTCCCATACACCAAATCATAGATTTGAAAGGTTACATTCTGGTGACCAAAAGTTAAAAAATCATGTGTCCCCTCATCTTGCGATCTCACTGGATTTTAGATTGAACAGGTCAACGATCAAATGTCATGTGCCCTTTGAAAATCATTTTGCAGACCGTAACTCGAGTGAGAAGCATCTTTCTCTCTTCTACTTATTTGTCCTCTATCTCTCATATGTATGTATACGTGTATGTGTATGTATATATATATATATATATATATATATATATATATATATATATATATATATATATATATATATATATATATATATATGGATATATACGACGTCCGTCTAAAATGTAACGGGACTGACTTCACAGAAATTTTATTCCAAAAAATATATTGAAATCACAGCTTGTCCCCTTCAAAATAGTTTCCCTCCAGTCTCACACACTTGTCCATCCTCTTCTTCCACGCTTCGATGCACCCCCGGAAAGCTTCTTCTGAAATCCTCTGGAGCTCCATCGTCAAGGCCCTTTTGATTGCCTCCACATCAGGAAATCGGGTCTTCTTGATCACCCCTTTGAGCTTGGGGAATAGGAAAAAACCATAAGGGGCCAAGTCTGGCGAATACGGCGGTTGCTCCAGAGTTGGCACGTTCCTCTCCGCCAGAAACTGTCGGATGCTCAGGACACTGTGAGCTGGGGCATTGTCATGGTGGAGCACCCAGGCGTTGTTCTCCCACAGATCCCTCCTCTTGTCCCAGACTGATCTCATGAGGCCCTGGAGGATCTCCTTGTATACGTATTGATTCACTGTTTGACCCTATGGTAGAAACTCGAAGTGGACGATGCCCTTGATGTCAAAAAACGTGATGAGCATCACCTTGACCTTTGACTTCGACATCCTGGCCTTCTTTGGTCTTGGTGATGTCGGACTTTTCCACTGACGACTCCTGCCGTTTGGTCTCGGGATCGTATTTGAATATCCATGATTCATTGCCAGTAACGACTCTTCCAAGCAGGTCTGGATCATCCTCGAGGCGCTCGATAATGTCTTGACAGACAGTGACTCTTCGCTGTTTCTGGTCCTCGGACAACAGCTTGGGGACCTTCTTTGTGCACACCTTGCGCATTTCGAGATTTTCAGTGATGATGCTCCAGACAGTGTCCTTGTTGATGGAAAGTTCCTCAGCAATCATCCACACCTTGAGTCGACGATCTGTGCGCACCATCTGCTTCACATGCGAGATGTTGTCTGCCGTTCTGCTCGTTGAAGGTGTTCCAGACCATGGATCGTCTTCAACCTCCTCCCGTACCTCTTTGAACCACTTGTGCCATTCAAATGCACGTGTATGTCACATCGTTTCTTCCCCGTAGACTTGCTGCAGCATTGCGAAGGATTCGGAACGTGTTTTGCCAAGCTTGGCAAGAAACTTCAGATTGGCTCTCTGCTCACGACTCATAGCGCGATGACTCAGACGAGACAACGTGCAAAGCAAGACCTATAAAAAATCACACAATGAGCACAGTCAACCATCACCAATCATATATATATATATATATATATATATATATATATATATATATATATATATATATATATATATATATATATATATATATATATATATATATATATATATATATATATATATATATATATATATGGCCCCACGAGGAGGAGTGATGTAAGCGACATTTTTTAATGATATGATGATTATAGGCTCGGATGGATAGGGTAAGGGTTAAAATAGTGCTATATGGCATTAACTCCAAAATGGCAGATGTGTCTCTTACATCACTCCTCCTCACGGCGCTATATATATATATATATATATATATATATATATATATATATATATATATATATATATATATATATATATATATATATATATATAGTGTTGTGGTTACCAGATTCGCAAACCACCATTCAGGTCCCTTAGGTGAGGTATCTCGGTAAGTGCATGTGTAGTTAGGCCCAAACCCGTTGTCTAGTGGGAATACATGTCATTTATACGTGCTGCGACTCTTCAGGATAGCCGTTTTTCTTTTACTATCTTTATTTTGGACCAACCGCCATGATCACAACCACAACATCAACCACCGACCACAACCACCGCTTCACCACAACTGCCACGACCTTCCCGTCACACCTCGCAACCGTAGCATCGCCACCGTTCTTGCCCCGCTGTGGGTACCGGTGTTGGACTCATGCAGAACGCGCGTCGAACAGCGTGTACAAAATCACGGATTTTGTGCTTCAAAAACGGATCAAAAACGACACACGCCCACTTTTTGCCGTCCAATCGGTGAGCGAGGGGCGAATTGGCCCCGCCCCCAGGGCGATCGATATATGCAAATTTGTGGATCAAAAAGCCTTCACGCCCACTTTTCTCGGGCCAATGGGGAGCGAGGTGAAAGGTCAAAGGGAGGGGGTCAAAGGCGAAGTTACGGGGGGATAAAAGGACGGTGTTCGTGAGTCAGCGAGAAGGAGAGTCAGAAGGAGAACGAGAAGGAGAAGGAGTCGGAACGGAGGGGACGAGTGTGGAAGTCTGGAGCCCGAAGCCCGCAGTGGTTGGAGAAGCTGAAGAGAGTCGGACGAGGGGATGCTCGCGTCGGTGCCAGGAGCTGCACGCCCGAGGGAGGCCGGCAGCGCGACCTGGCCGAGGTGGAGACGCACACCAGGGATAATAAAGATCCTCTATACCCCGAGCATCAGCAACCCCCTCCTGTTTCCCCCTGCGCTGAGATAGTGCGACCAAGGGGGCCCCGTTCCCACCCCCTGCCAGGCACTGTCCGCGAGGCCCGCGGGTTGCGGGGCCATCGCCGCTCCGCGTCTCATCACCAGACGGGTAGGCCCGACCCGGTCTCGGCCTCAGGCCCGCCTCATTCTTGAGGTATTTCTTTTCCTTGGTTTTGGGTATGTGTTGTCGGCGCCGTCTGTGAAGTAGAATTGTATAAGTGTTGCCGTGTGCTCGGTAGTCGATATTAGCTCTGCACTGTGTTTTCACTTTTATGTTTGCTTTTTGTGTAAATGGAATTGTGTTTTCTTTTTTTTGTGTGCATTTGGTGGAATTGTATTTGTGTGCTTCTCGTGTGCCGCGAATAAATGTGCTTTATTGTTGAACTGTTCTCCCGCTTCGCTTCGTCTTTTCCTCCATTGAATCCCCATCTTGCTTCACGTAAAGGGTTGGTAGTGGGCTGAATACGCCCGATAATTAATCGAACCGTCGAGGTCGACGATAACACCGCTCGGTTATTCTGATAGTACGGAACGGGTCGCTTAAGTGGCCCGTGTCCGAAGTCGACCTGCGGCGAGGTGCGATCGCCCGGTCTACCCTCCGCGTGGGTACTTAGGTAGTTCGAATTTGGCGAGCAACCCTATCCCACGCGGGGGCTGATTGGCTCGATCGCGGTGAGACCGAAAGGTCCACCCGTGACTGGTTCCCGGCGTTAGTCCGAGAGGGTCACGACTGGATTGTCCGTCCGGTGGGCGACGTGCCGCGATTCGAGTTACGTGGCCGTTCGCACGCCGGCGGGCGCGAAATCCGCAACAATATATATATATATATATATATATATATCTATATATATATATATATATATATATATATATATATATATATATATATATATATATATATATATATATATATATATATATATATATTGCTGGAATTTTGTGAAAGACTGTGACGCAACCCGTTCATTCAAGTTGTGTATGTGGAGCGCACAGCTGGCTCAGTCCCGTTACTTTTTAGATGGACCGTGTGTGTGTGTGTGTGTGTGTGTGTGTGTGTGTATATGTTTATGTATATATATATATATATATATATATATATATATATATATATATATATATATATATATATATATATAGTGTGTGTGTGTGTGTGTGTGTGTGTACACTATGTCGACACCTGCTCGTCCCACATCTCATTCCAAAATCATCAGCATTGATATGCAGTTGGTTCCCCCTTTGCTGCGATAACAGCCTCCACTCTTCTGGGAAGGCTTTCCACAAGATGTTGGAGCATTGTTGCGGGGATTTGCTTCCATTCAATCACAAGACAATTCTTGAGGTCGGGCACTGATGTTGGGCGATTAGGTCTGGGTCGCAGTCGGCGTTCCAATTTATCCCAAAGGTGTTCGATGGGGTTGAGGTCAGGGCTCTGTGCAGGCCAGTCAAGTTCTTCCACACCGATCTCGACAAACCATTTCTGTATGGACCTCGCTTTGTGCACGGGGGCATTGTCATACTGAAACAGCAAAGAGCCTTCTCCAAACTGTTGCCACAAAGTTGGAAGCACAGACTCATCTAGATTCTTGTGGTATGCTGTAGCGTGAATATTTCCCTTCACTGGAACTTTGGGGCCTAGCATTTTTTCATGAAAAACAGCTCCAGACCATTATTCTTCCTCCACCAAACTTTACAGTTGGCACTGTGCATTCAGGCAGGTAGCGTTCTCCTGACATCCGCCAAACCCAGATTCGTCCGTCGGACTGCCAGATGGTGAAGCATGATTCATCACTCCAGAGAACACGTTTCCACTGCTCCAGAGTCCAATGGCGGTGAGCTTTACACCACTCCAGCCGACGCTTGGCATTGCACATGGTGATCTTAGGCTTGTGTGCGGCTGCTCGGCTAAGGAAACCCATTTCATTAAGCTCTCGACGAATAGTGCTTGTGCTGACGTTTCCAGTCAATTTGGAACTCGGTAGTAAGTGTTGCAACCGACGACAGACGATTTTTCCGCACTTCAGCACTTGGCGGTCCCGTTCTGTGAGCTTGTGTGGCCCACCACTTCACGGCTGAGCTGTTGTTGCTCCTAGACGTTTCCACTTCACAAAAACAGCATTTAAGTTGACCAGGGCAGCTCCAGCAGGGCAGAAATTGGACGAGCTGACTTGGAAAGGTGGCATTCTATGACGGTGCCGCATTGAAACTCACTGAGCAATGCAATGCGGCCCATTCTACTGCCAATTTTTGTCGATCGAGATTGCATGGCTGTGTGCTTGATGTTATACACCTGTCAGCAATAGGTGTGGCTGAATTGGCCGAATCCACTAATTAGAAGGTTGGTTGTGTGTGTGTGTGTGTGTGTGTGTGTGTGTGTGTGTGTGTGTGTGTGTGTGTGTGTGTGTGTGTGTGTGTGTATGTGTGTGTGCGCGCGCGCGCGTGTGTGTGTGTGTGTGTGTGTGTGTGTGTGTGTGTGTGTGTATGTGTGTGTGTGTGTGCGTGCGTGCGTGCGTGCGTGCGTGCGTGCGTGCGTGCGCGCATAGAATCATCAATGGCACGAGCTTTATAACATGCTCACATGTCCAGTTGAGCCAAGCAAAATCATTGAGATGCGGTGCAAGTTATTCAAATTGGTACTTTCATTCCATGCGGTTTTCACTTTCCAGGAGGCCTACATCGCTGAACTTGATGCAAAGAGTGGTGCAAGCCTTAAACTGACCATCCTGAACCCAAAGGGACGCATCTGGACCATGGTGGCTGGTGGAGGAGCCTCTGTTGTTTACAGGTAGAACTGAACAACTTGTGTTGTAGACTTGCACTAATCAATCCATGGGTCTTTATTTTCATTCAAATGATGACAGAATTCCAAATTATTATGTGAACATACTCAACTGGGAAAATTTCTTTTTCCACACCCTTCCATGCTTCACTGTTTACTGTGTGTAATTGGTGTTTCTGGAAATCTTTTTCCGATAGGCTTCTGTATGTCATGGGCTGTAACCTTGATTATGATAAAGTTTTATTGTCAATGAAATGTGTGGATTTTACAAACACAATGATTCACAGAAGGTGTAGTGTGTGACACATGTGTTCACCTCTAATTACATAACACTTCCTCCAAATCTTCCACTTCTTCGTGAAGTTGATCATACCTGGCCCTCATCCTCTCCTTGTACTCTCTGACAACATTTCCCCTCCACTTCCCTCACCTAATAATCTTAAGACTCCTGCTCGTAACCACCCTCCTTTTCTCCATTCATACTACAAACCCCACATGCTCGTGCTGGGTGGTAACATGCTCTCCCACTATTGTCTTACAACCCTTAACCCTCCACAACTGTCGTTTCCTTCCTCAACACCACCAAATCCAATTATTTTCTCCATTGTCCATTCCTATAGATATTCTTGTGGCTTTCCCGCTTTTGAAAAAATGAACCAGCTTTGGCCATCCCAATCCTCACCACCAGCTCTTGACCCTCTTTATTCCTCGTTGCCCAACCAAATTTACCAAAACATTCCTCTTCACCAGGCTGCACTACTCCCACGTGTACATTAAAGTCCCCCGCAATGCATAGCATCACCTCCAGCTCAACCATTCCCATTATCCTCTCCAGTGTGTCCCTGAATTCCTGATTCTCAATCCCAGTCCTTCCCATTTGTGGCCCATATACCGATGTAACAACAACAACAACAACAACAAAAAATTATTTGTACCACCAATCATGCCATAACTAACTGTCCCTCCCATCTTTTCAGTCTAACCACCTGCTTGCTGATCTCTTCCAATACCATTGTTCCTACGCCAGTACTCCTTCCATCCCCACCCACGTGCACCATCTTGGATCCTCCTACCAACCTCCTCACCCTGTCTCTTTTCCATTTGGTCTCCTGCAGACACAACACTTCCAACCTTCTCTGCATCATCTTCACCATCTCAACCCCTCTCCCCACCCCCAATTAATCCCACATTCAAACTTCGTAGCTGGACCTCGCTTCTCAACCGCTGCCCACCTGGCACAGCTCGTATCATGTTGAATAATTTGGGGCATTTAGGTCATCAAACAGAAGTGCTGCCCTGGCTGATCTGCTGGACCTACTACACTAGGCCACTGTCCCCATCCTACACACACACACACACACACACACACACACACACACACACACACACACACACACACACACACACACACACCTCTTTCGCCACTCACCTCCCCCTCTTGTTCTCATTTTCACCATTAACACTCTACTTTTCTCCCTCATCTGACTCACTCCTCGCTCAACTGACTCGCTTCTCCCTCACCAAGGTTTAAAAAAAAGAAGAATGCTTTTCAGATTAAACACAGTAAATGCTTTTCACACTCAATTCCTACCATCCAGTTCGACTCCCATGCACGCAATCCTCCTTGTTCAGAATCTCTGCCAAACCTTACACACTCGGCCCACCAGTTCCCTGCTGTGCAGGGCCGCCCAAGAAGGAAAACCGAGCCGAGTCCGCAGGCCCATGGGCGAAACGCATCCCGATCCGCCGAACCACCTCACTGCGTGTGGAGCCAAACCAAATGCTGAAATGCAGCCCGAACCACCAAACCGCCTCCCCACGTGCCAAACAAAGTCCACTCATGGAATGCAGCCTGAACCACCAAACCGCCTCCCTGCGTGCCAAGCAAAGTCCACTCGTGAAATGCAGCCTGACCCACCAAACCGCCTCCCTGCGTGCCAAGCAAAGTCCGCTCGTGGAATGCAGCCTGAACCACCAAAACCGCCTCTCCGCGTGCCGAGCCAAGTCCACTTGTGGAATGCAGCCTGAACCACCAAGCCGCCTCCCTGCATGCCGAGCAAAGTCCTCTTGTGGAATGCAGCCTGAACCACCAAACCGCCTCCCCATGTGCCGAGCAAAGTCCACTCGTGGAATGCAGCCTGAACCACCAAGCTGCCTCCCCACGTGCCGAGCAAAGTCCTCTTGTGGAATGCAGCCTCAACCGCCAATCCCCCTCCCCGTCTGCCAAGCAAAGTCCACTCGTGGAATGCAGCCTGAACCACCAAACCGCCTCGTCGCATGCCGAGCAAAGTCCTCTTGTGGAATGCAGCCTGAACCACCAAACCGCCTCCTCGTGTGCTGAGCAAAGTCCACTCGTGGAATGCAGCCTGAATCACCAAACCACCTCCCCACGTGCTGAGCAAAGTCCTCTTGTGGAATGCAGCCTGAACCACCAAACCGCCTCCTCGTGTGCTGAGCAAAGTCCACTCGTGGAATGCAGCCTGAATCACCAAACCACCTCCCCACGTGCTGAGCAAAGTCCTCTTGTGGAATGCAGCCTGAACCACCAAACCGCCTCTTGTGGAATGCAGCCTCAACCGCCAATCCCCCTCCCTGTGTGCCAAGCAAAGTCCACTCATGGAATGCAGTCTGAACCACCAAACCGCCTCCCTGCATGCCAAGCAAAGTCCACTTGTGGAATGCAGCCTGAACCACCAAACCGCCTCCCCGCGTGCCAAGCAAAGTCCACTTGTGGAATGCAGCCTGAACCACCAAACTGCCTCCTCGCGTGCCGAGCAAAGTCCTCTTGTAGAATGCAGTCTGAACCACCAAACCGCCTCCTCGCGTGCCAGGCAAAGTCCTCTTGTGGAATGGAGCCCGTACCGCCAAACCACCTCCCCGTTTGCCGAGCAAAGTCCACTTTGTGGAATGCAGCCCGAACCACCAAACCGCCAAACCTCCTCACAGTCTCCCCAAGCAGTGTCAACTCTCACAAAACTGGAATGCAGCCCGAACTGCCAAACCACCTCACAGTGTGCTGAGCAAAGTCCACTCGTCTTCCGATGACTCGCGTCAAAAGCGAGTTCAGAAAACCCTTGAGGCCAATTCCAAAGCAACAGGGAATTGGCAGGATTTGACCTGGAATGTGCAAATAAAATTGTGAATTTTTTTGTTAAGGTACAAACTTTTTTTTTGTTGGTTTTATTTTTTAAAGCAATACAAACAACTCTAAGGGATGTCTTAAAAAAAAAAGTCCTACATATCCTCCACACTTAACCCCCCCTGCCCCCCATCCTTCCCCCAAGAGCATGCTTAACTTGGTGATTCAAGTTTAGGTCTTGCTGACTTTGTTACAGTGATACAATATGCGATCTGGGTGGAGTGGATGAACTGGCCAACTACGGTGAGTATTCCGGGGCACCAAGCGAACAGCAGACGTACGACTACGCCAAGACTATCCTTTCGCTCATGACGCGATACCATTGCGAGGATGGTGAGGTCATCTTCATTTCTTTATAATCCATTTTTAACTGTTTATTCTTAAATTTATATCATGTTGGCTTAAGTTTGCATTTGTTTAACGTTCGAAAATCTAAACGCCGTGTGAAATTAGGAAGCTATGTTTTGGGGACATTGTGTTTTATATAATTCCTAAATATGACGTTTTTGCCATTTCAACAATCACATTTCAGCAGAGTATTTTGTTTTATTCTCAGATCTGAGTGATGTTTAAATGAAGTGGTTTTGATGTCATTGAAGATTAGGACAATGCATTCCACACCTTTCTCTGTGATATATTTAATTACCTTCCCATTTCCATTTTTTGCTTTTGTACAAAATCGAGGCTTGTAAATGAGCAATATTATGGGTGTAAAAAGACAGCACTGACAGTTGGGTAGTGTGGTGACACTTTGACTTGCTCTTCCATGTCCTTGATATTTTAATGGAAAACAAACACAAGGGAATTAATGAATAAGAGACAGAGAAAAGAGAGGAACCTGAAAGTAAGAGGGTTGTGTTTGGTGGGGTTAATGGAAGTAGAAAAGGTTGTGGGTGGAGATGGGTTATGACTCGAGGGGGTAGTCCACTGCCTGCTTAAAATGCCTGAGGGAAGATTGGGATCGAACAGCCTTCGGAAGACAGTTGCACAATCGAGAGAAAAGAGTGGAGATGAGTGATAAACCTGAAATTTGAGAGTTCAACCAGGAGGGGTTGTCCTGGAAGAACACAAAAGTCGTGGAGGAGGTGGGGAAGTTCATCTACAATGTAAAGCGAAGAGGGCAAAGGGAGCTACACTGACGGAGAGGTGGTTAAAAAAGGGAGACCACCGACCTGTCCGTGATGTTAGTGTAAGAGGCTTTGTGCTTCAGCCTCATTGTGGGAGATGCTAGTCAGATGTCAGGAGAGGCAGATGTGCTGTTGAGGGCACAAACCCAGAGAAGAGAAAGCGATTCTCCAATGAGATATTACAATATCTACCTTCTTCTTCTTCTTCTTCTTCTGCTTTCGGCTGCTCCCGTTAGGGGTCTCCACAGCGGATCATCCGTATGATCCGCATTGTGATTTGGCACATGTTTTACGCCGGATGCCCTTCCTGACGCAACCCTGGTCGCCTCTTACGACACAGGGATATGGTACACCTATTTTAACCGGGGTATACACCGGCCCAGTACAACTGGTACTCATTTCGCCGACCTCGGAAGGATGACAGGCTGAGTGAACCCCCTGGTGTATTAATTCAGTGGCTCAACGGGGTTTGAACTCAGGACCTTTTGGATCCCAAGCCGCTGCCCTAACCACTGCGCCAACACCAGGCATACAATATCTACCTTCTATAAAACGCAATGTGTTTGTGTATTTGTTTGGCCCCCTTCGTGCGAAGGGTTTTAAAGGCCAATCTTCAAATATGCCTGTGTGTTCATTATGGTCTATTTTTTAGGATTTAAAAAAAACCTCGAAAAACATTTTTTATAAAAGTAATTATGTCTCTTCTATTGGAAATGTAGACTGTGACTTGCAACCAGGCATCAACGTCAGTATATGGAAACATTTTACAAATCCAATAATTAAGATTCATCGGATGTCTGTCTGTCTGTGAACTTTTTTGCAAGGACCGCTGGACCGACATCCTCCAAATTTGGCACACAGACAAGTGTGACTCAGGGGTTGACTTGCATTTATTTTCATCCACAACCTCTGCCTTTACAGACCCCGAAGAACCATAATACATTTTTTTAATCATGC
>NC_140968.1:12881773-12909273 GCF_056783735.1 Eptatretus burgeri
TGGCATCCTTTTTTGGATTGTGACCTGATTGATTAAAAAAAACAAACACATTTTTGATCATAACTTGAATAATTTTCCTCTGATTTTCATGATCAGTTTTCTGAATTGATTGGTGATGGGGACACATTTTCTTGATTTTCCCTCTATCCCAATATGTTGAAGGTCAAGGTCATATGGCAGTCCGAAAAGAATATAGCCATCATTAGATCATGGACATCGACTGGGGGAGGCTTACCCTTGGCGATTTGCTTTGTGATCACAGATATCGAGTTTATTTTCCACTTTAACCTCCACTCTTCAAATCTCTGATAAAAGTTTTTATTTTTCCATATTTCTCATAAGCAAGTCTTTCACATTTTATGTACCATACCTGGAACATATGCTTTGATTCTTAATCAACTTGTGTGAGCCTTTCATGTGCCTGCTCAAGTTTGTGCGATAGTGTTAGCTGTAATTACGTCTCTATATCATGGTGTGGGGTCAGGTATGATTGGGAGAGAAAAAAACATAAAAGGAAGGAAGGAAAGTGGTTTTACAAGAAGGGTGGAGGAGGAAAGGGAAGGGGTTAAAAGACAATGTGAACAAGAAGAGGAGTTATTCTCACCTTTTATTAGCCTCCAACTGAATCCAGTGGAAGCAAACAGCACGTGGTGTGGCTGGAAATGGGGTGAGCATTGTCATACCCGAGCATGTATTAATAGATTGGTTATTGTTGACAGCATTTTTTAACAACCATAACACCGCTTCAAAAGCAGGAATTAAAACCAGTAGGTTGCATCAATCAGTTTTGTATGTTGATTGTTAAATAGCTATGCAATAGCCTTGATTATGATTATAATGAAGCAATCTTTAAAAAAATATGGACATTGTGCTGATGGGGATATTTCCCTCTGTACTTGTTTTAAATTTTCCACCCTTTGGAAAACATTGGTGTTTCCTTTGTCTCCCCAAATGTATGATTAGGGAATTGTCCGAGCAATCAAGGACTTCCAGGCTCCACTGAAGGAGCATGGAGTGCGTCTATTTGTTCGTAGAGGAGGTCCAAACTACCAGGAGGGACTGCGCGTGATGCGAGAAGTCGGTATGTGTTGTCTTTCTGTCTCATTGCCTCCATTGTTAGTCGGACTTTAACCTATTGATGTTGTTTACTGTTCTTTGCATCTTTAATGGAGTTAATTATATGGTGGTTATCAAAGAACAAAGATTCGTAGGTTATGGTGAAAAGTGGTGATGAACAAATAACTATCAGAGACATGTGATATGAAGCACCTGGTTTTACACTTCAATGAACACAGGTCTTCAAAAGAATTAATCAGATTTTGTGTGCTTAATGCACATAGGTTGACCTCTGTTCCAGTAGGTCCAGTGTCCGTAATGTAGCTGTTGCAAAGATCTAAAGGATTAGATGGTGTCTTAAGTTTGAATCGGAAAATTGGTTCATGTCCGTCCATCTGTCTACAAACATCTGTTTATGATTGAGGAACAACTTATTTAAATCAAATGTTATGTTTTGAACACAAAATGGAACATAAATCGTGGGAGACAAGCTTGTCATTTTACTGGATTTTGGCTCTGAATTTGACCTGATCGCACATGCGTGGAAAGGAGTGAGATTATTTTTTCATTCTGTCTGCCTGGCAGTCAAACAAAATTGAAAATCGTTCCAAACAGGAAATTTGCTGTGTTTAAGGACATCCTAAAGGACACAAACAACAAGCACGAATAATTTATGAAACATGTTTGATCGGGTGATGTAATCGACACTGCATAAATGGCGGTGAAATCTGAAATAAATTTATTTATGCGACTTTTACAATCTTTATTTTATTTAAATATAATTATATGCTTGAACATTGTGGAACACAAATCGCCTTCTTGTCACTTCCAAGAACCTCCAGTTTTGCAAGCATTTGGACATATCAAATCAGGTGGTATATAAGTGCTTCAGTTGCGCTCAACTTCTGGATTTAGTTTTTTTTAACGATCTTTAAAATCATTATTTTATTGAAATTCATGTATACTTTATCAATGTGTGTGGTATCGTGTTCTCAGAACTCTCGAGTTGTGCCCATGTTTTATTTAAATTTCTTTCCATCGCTAAAATGTCAGGTAATCTTCATGTGATCTTTTTTTTTTTTACATCGTGTGAGAGATGCAATTTGATGTTTGTGCTCACGACTTTGCCTTTTGATAAATCGATTAATCCATCCATCAAAATAATTTTATATTTCGTTTTTCGTGGAAAAAGCTGTCACATGGTTACTGAACAAGATTAATAGTGAAAGCAAAATAATATATAGATTTTTTTTTTAGATTTTTTTTTTAAACATCAACTGGATGCAGTTTAGAAATAAAATTTACAACAGAAAATGTGTAAATGATCGAAGAAAGGAGGACTTGTGTAAACAGATATCCTTAAAGAGGTTTCAATTTTAAAGGGAGAGTTTGAGCAAAGTGAATATGCACTTGTAGCAAGGTATTATGTACACATTTAGGACACGGGGGACCAAAAAATGAAAGTCATATGAAAGAGGTCAAGGTCATATGAAATTAACAAATTGATCAGTATTCATTCAGGTCATAAATATTGTTACGAATTTCGGTCCGCCCGGCGTGCGATCGGCCACGTAACTTTAATTGCGACTGCGTCGCCCACTGGTCGGACAATTCAGTCGTGACCCTCCTGGAACAACGCCAGGAACTAGTCACGGGTGGGGGTTTAACCTCACCACAATCGTGCCAATTGGCCACCCGTGCAGGATAGGGAGGTTCGCCAAATTCGACCTACCAAAGTACCTGCGCGAGTAGTCGACCGGGCGATCGTACCTCGCTGCAGGTCGGCCGAGGACACGAACCACTTAAGCGGTCCGTTCCGTGCTACTGTGATAACCGAGCGGTGTTATCGCCGACCTCGACGGATGCGATTCTGTTTATCGGGTGTTGAAACCCACTACCAGTTATTCCATGAGGTAGGGTGGCACTTTCAACATAGGGAGAGGACGCAACGAACGGGAAACATTTCACAAGCACATTTATTGCACACACAAGCAAGGGGCAGTCATGCAATTTACAGGCAATGCAATGAAAATTAATCTGCACGGGACGGGGACAAAGACACTAGCAAGGCAAAAGCACTACAACCGACGATTAGTTATTCTTTACGAACACTTAAACTGTTTTACTTATGGAGACTGGCGCCACAAACACACATACAAAAGCCCAAAGAAATAAAAGGAAGAGCGTGACCGTGTGGTGAGCTCCCCGGGCTATTGTCCTCCACGATCCGGCTCCGCACACGATCTGGAGCGACTCTGCCACGACCACCGACCCCCTCAAAATGCCCTCAATCCAGAGCGACCCAGCCAGCACGGTCCGGCGAGCGAGGTCCAGCGAGCGAGCCTTCGCGTCCGCTCACACGCACGCCTCAGACCTTGTCATCGCGCTTGCGTTTCTCCTCAGTGGAAAAACTCTTGCCCTCGCATTCCTTTTCTTTTTCCAAACTCAACTCGCTCGCGCTCGCATTCCGCCCCTTTTCTTCACCAAGCCCTGCCCCTTGCGCTCGCATTCCACCTCTTTTCCACCAAGCCCTGCCCCTTCTCAACTCCCGCCCTTCCTTCCAGAACATGCGGGAAACTTCCAGAAGGAAGGGTTTTCCCGCCAAATCGGCGACGCTCGCACCGCCGCGGTATTCTTCTTTTTCCCTTGCAGGGTGAAATCCACCGCGGCGACGCCATTCGTTCGGGGGAGGGGGGGAGGTGGGGCTGCCTGCTTTCCCTCGTCGAAGGCCAGGCCTCTGGCAACCATGTGCCGAGGTAGTACGCGGTGGTTGTTGTGGTTGGCGTTTGTTGGATTGGTGGCGTGGTTGGCGTTTGTTGGATTGGTGGCGTGGTTGGCGTTGTGGTTAAGGTGGTTGTTGTGTGGTTGATCCAAAATAACGATAGATAAAGAAAAACTGCTATCTCAAAGAGTCGCAGCCTGATGAACGCACGAATAATTCCCTCTGAACAATGGTGGGGAACTAACTGAACAAAACGTTACCGGCATAACTGACCTGAGGACCTTTATGGTGTATTGCAAATTTCCACAGCCGTAACACTATATATACACATAAACTTAACCAGAGAAATACATGCTGTGATGAACCAAACTAACATCTTAGGATTAAAAGTGCAGATTTCCTAAAAATGTTACGTACTTCCTAACGACCTTTTATGTTCTGTATACTGAACACAAACCGGCTTTTGGTATTGATTTTTATATCATAGGTCCATCTTGGTAAACTTATTCTATGGTTATAAAATCAAGCTTATAGCTACCAGTAATTTTGTAGCAGCTTGGTAAATGCAATTTGTTCCTAACATTTTTGACCTAACGTACTTCGTACTTCGTACTGAGGAACGTACTTCCTAACATTTTTGACCCAATCATGGAAGTGAACCGAAAAACTGGTATGTAGTAATGATCCATGTTGAAACTTGCCATTTTAAATCATCACTTTATGCAGAAGTAAATTGCTATTTAAGATGTTCTATCAGATGCATTTCAAATTTCTGGAATAATATTTTGAAAGCTTCACTATGACTGGAGGAAATTTTGCAAAATCTGAGATTTTACACATTTGAAGGTGCCAAGATATGCAGAAGGTCATAAGAAATGTACTGTTTCGAGGAATTGTTCTATTCTTATGTATAATGATATATATATATATATATATATATATATATATATATATATATATATCAAACAAAAAATGCATTTTCAACCATTTTGGACAACATATACAATCATACATGTAACCGATTTCTAAAAAATGAGCTATAAAATGGAAAAAATAGCCTGTGTTTGGATAAAAAAAACATGCTTTGTAAGCAACTATATCCATAGGACCCATAGCAAAGTATACATTTTCTGAAAGCACAGACACTTGGGCATGATATAACATTAAGATTGTTTATCTTATTAAAACTGGGTTCAATTTCTAAGCTTTCTCCTCATTTAGGACCACAGTGTCCACAATACCATGCTGCAAGCCTATGAACAGTTAAAAATTAAATAAATAATTAATTCAAAGCTGTCAAGCATTTTTCAACAATTACAATGACAGTTTTCAAAAAAATTATTTTCACAAACTTTTACCTGAAAAATGTGTTCCTCTTTCTTTCCTTCTTATAGTGGGGGAAGGGGGTGGGTGGGGGAGGGGAGGAATTGCACACATGAACTTTCCAGATAAAATGTTTCTGCCTCCCCTCCACCAACAAAGTTGCCGGAGGCATTGTGTTTTGGGGTTGTCCGTCCGTCCATCCGCGTGTCCATGATTGGTTTTCTTTTCCACGATAACTTAAGAATGGCTGAAGGGATTCAAGTCAAACTTCATACAAGTATGTAAAATGATCTTAAGATAATGTGATTAAATTATGGTGTCAAGAGGTTCGAGGACCAATGAAGTAAAAATTCTGTTACCACACTAACTTGGGAACCAGTGATGGGATTTTGACCAAACTTGGTAGAAGTATATATTATGATGTAAAGATGAACTGATTAAATTTTGGCATCAAGAGGTCAGAGGTCATGTTGGGTAAAAAAATGATACTTGAGAACAGGTGAAGGGATTTAAATCAAACTTGTTCCAAGTATACAGTATGCAATGTGGTCGGAAGCATTTCTTCGATGACGCGACGTCAAATTTATTTTATTTTGGGATGAAAGGGGAGGGTAATGGATGAAAAAAAAAAAACATCGACAATGCACTTTGACCTGCTCATCGACATCACAATCACGAGACATTACACATGAATGCAATCACCCGTCGATATCTAATCTACTCACCCATGCTGGTACTAGGGACTCTTTCTGCTCCGACTATCTTTCCAGGGAGACAAATCCATCCATTAACTTATCTGAGTGAAAGACCCATGCCTAACTCTCCTCTTCAGTACTAATTCTCCTCTTCTTTATTCTCAGGCTGTGGCCTCTGGTCATGCCACTGTCCTTGATGCTGAGAAATTATTCTACATTTATTTTGTCTATAACCTTCTTTATCTTGAATATGTATCGGATCGCCTTATCCGTTACCTCCTTTCCAATGTATTCGGTCTTGGTAGTTTCAATTTATTATCCGTTCTCTGATTTGTCACATAACAGCATCTGCCATTGTTTGCTGAGTGCCGTGACTGTCATTCGTGATGCAAATGTACAGAAAAGGATTAGGATTGCAACAACCCCAAAAAGTCAAAAATAGGGAAAAAACAAATTTGGACTCGAATATAAAGTTGCTTCTAAAGCTGAACAACAATAGTCTTCAGAACACAAGTGTAGAAAGAGAGGGGGGACACACCAACGGCAGGTTTTAGGGATAAAATTGAGGGAGACTTGGAAGAAATAAGGGGTGTGGGGAAGAATGAGAGCTCGGGGAGGACACAAGCTGATGAATGCAGTCAAGCGCAAACTCTCAGGAAGGAAAAATTGCAGAGATTGGCTTGGTGAGGGCCAATGGGGGTAGGAAACATCATTATGGGGGATGACCTAAGATGGTGGTGAGCATCTGGAAGAAACATTATGCTGAGAACTTGTTTTAATTTAGGAAAGTCCCATGTCTCTGCCCCTCCATAAGTATTGGTTGGTGAATACCCTGGTTCACTCATGTGGTGGGGGAGCAGTCTCTGGTGCTGCTGCACCCCACTATTGGCCCTCCCACCATCCCCTCCCCCTCTCCCCAAAAATAATTTGTTTTTAACTCTCGGCCCAGGGGTCAACAAAGGGAAAGAAGGTGAAAGGTAATGGACTAACAATAAAACAGGACAACACATGGCTACAATAAGAGGATGAACAAAGCAGAATCGGGAAGGAAACAGAAACTTGCAAATAGATGAGGAGGGATGAGGGAGAGTTGGTGGGCTTAGTCTATTTGGTGGTGTTGGAGGGTGACCTGAGGTTTCTGCTTGGCCAGCTTGAAGCCCTAAAGGGAAGGGTGCGATTGATCTGCAGATGGAAGGGCTTTTACAAGTGTGAGAAAAGAAAGGACCAGAGGTGAGCAGTGAACATGTATTTTGGGCGTTTCACAAGGAAAGGGGTTGGTGGAAGAACATGTATGACCTGGACGAGTCGAGTGATGAAAGAAGCAAGGCCTAAAGAGAGGTGGTTGAAGAACAGCAACTACTATATATATAATTTAAAAAAATTAAAAATCCACCAACCTGTCTTGAATGAGAAAAATATGTATTTGCTTTTCTCTCCAAAACTACACATACAATTCCGATGAAACTTGACCACCATCTTCACCACCCATGATGTACCAACGTTCGATGAAAGCCTTGCAGGTAGATAGGAGTTCAGGTGAGCTAAGTAAGGACTTTGTACGACGGAGGATGCAATTTTAGATAAATTACTGTGATTCTGTGGGTGGCGGGGAAAAAATGAATTATATAGTTTCAGATGATCAAATGAAACAAATCTATTGCGATTATTATTTCTTTCTTGTTTTATGTAGGTAATGGAATTCACACAATTGTGTCCACTGTGCACATGTGGGATGTGCGTGTGCGATAGATGAAGGTGATAAATTGTCAGGTTGTTTTTACATTTCCAGGTCATACCACGGGGATACCCATCCATGTGTTTGGCACGGAGACGCACATGACAGCCATTGTCGGTATGGCCCTGGGACTACGGCCTATCCCGGACAGGCTTCCCACCGATGTACACACAGCAAATTTCCTTCTCAATTCAAGCACGAATTCGAATGTAAGTCATTCACAAGATCTCCAAGTTGTTTTTTTCTTTGCTCTTATGATCTGTTTAGTCCCGCCCCCCCCCCCCTCCCCACTTCCAAGATTCGCTCCTCTCGGAGGATGGGGAGAAGAAGGGGGTGGGTGGGCTATCATGATGGAGATATGGAGTTTCCTGTTTGAATGTTTACGTGTATGATTGCATTTGAGTATGTTTGCGTGTCGGTATTTATTTAGCTTAATATTGTCATTCGTTTTTTTTTTTTTTCTATTAACGTTTTAAATTGTATTTTAATCGTTCTTTATTTATTAATTTTATCTTGTCAATCTTCAGGATGCTTTATTCCTTTGTTGAGCATTTAGCATGAGCATAATCACCCAATGCATTATTTCCCTTCATGTTTTCCTCTTGGTAAATGCCAGATTTCCCACATTGTTCTTCTATGACAAAGCAAAAAAAAGTACAACAGGTCCTGTTGCTTCGTTTCATTTCTGCTCTGCTGGCTCATTGCACGTACTCAAACCCCATAATCTGGCTTTGCCTTCCTTTCCCTTTTCCATTTGGCAGCAGCTTTCAATCTACTCAGCTGTTGTAAGTCCAGGCTGCCCCAGCATGGTGCACCACTTTCCTTTATTTCTTGGGATGGACTCGGTTTGTGAGGTTAAACTCTCAAAATCCTTCTCCTTGCTTCTCTAGCTCCTCATCCCGAGTGTTTCCATTGCCATGCTGGGCTTTACAGCTTTACTTATGATTTCTCATTCTTCTGATTAACCTTTTTGCAGTGCTCTACGTTTTGTTTGGTTGGCAATATAATTCGAGGTAACATTACCGTTGTTGCATGTATCAACTTTGATCAACTTGTCGAAGTATCGACTTCGATCGTCGTTGAAATATGTTTGAATCTATTGCAGAATACGCCAATGTCCAGCCGAAAGAGTTCGGAGTGCGAGCATGGTCATAACCAGGACATCGACCTTGGATCTGAAACCACCAGTCATTTTGCTTCTGGAGGACCTCCTCGTATGTTTGCCGGATGTGGTGTTGTACCGTGTAAAAACTGGTTGGCATACATAAGAGTTGCGATATTGAGCATGCTGCGTGCATTTTTGCAGCCGTGTTATTAATGGATCTTTTTTTTATGAGGATGGGAACTATTCAGCTTTGTGCTGGTTTGAAAACTGGTTGTATTGTGAAGGATGATCGGAAAAAAAATGACTTGAGAATGTTGGTGAAACCTTACTATATTGGAGTTACTTTGCAGTGCGTAAGTGTCAGGATATCTCGATGGCAAGTCACCTTGAAGCTGTGTAGTCCTGAATACAGTAACAAGGAGACAGAATATTTAACAGGGTAAATAGATTACAGGAGATCTGTGAACCAGTTATGGACTCGCTCTCTCTCACTCACGAACATACATCACCATTACAACAGCTTTTTGTGATCCTTTGGGAACTTGCACGGCAAACAACGCAATAAATTCTAAAATCAATGTACGTATATCATGTTAAAAATACGTCTTTAATAGTTATTGTGTCGAGTAATAGCTGGCCTATCTTATTACCACGCAGACGCGAACGGGCTTCAGCAATTGGTTCACTTTTTCTGTCTTGTCTACCAATGTCAGTTATTGATCGATGAACTGTTTAATTGAAATTTAATGTTAGATGTTGAACACGAATCGGAACATGAATCAGAAAACAAACCTCTAGTTTAACAGCAATATGTCTGAATTTGTCTCGATCATGCATGTGCAGAGTGGAAGGAGAAAGGTAATTTTTTTATTATTGGTCTGTTTGCCTGTCTGGCAGTCAAACAAAATTGAAAATTATTCCAAACAGGAAACTTACTGTTATGAAGGACACAAACAACAGGCACAGATAACTTGTGTAACGTGATAGATAGGGTGGTGAAATAGACACTGCGTCAATGGCAGTAAACTTCTGAAAAGTTTTTTTTTTTCCCCCTACAATGTTCAAAATCTTTTTCTACCACCTTTAACATCTTTATTATCCCCACGCTTTTTGAAAAGAGTGGGGTGGAAGGTGGGGGGGGGGGTATTGTAATCTGGTCTGTCTGTCTCTCTCTCTCTCTGTCTGCTTTGGTTTCTCCTCCTAAACCAGGGGTTCCAAAACTCAGGGTCATCACCCGAACTGGAACCCCCCCTCAAAATCCCGGTTTTTGAGGGGTTTTTTTCACATCTAGTGATTTTTCTGACAATTTTTATTATAGGTACTGGACCAAGTAGATACCAGCATCATTTGGGTTGCGAGGTGAATGTGATTTCACATTTTGGGTCGTGGACCAAAAAAGTTTGGAAACCACTGTCCTTAACGGTTTTGCAGAAATTCACCAAACTTGGAAGTTATGATCACCACGTGGCAAGAAGGTGTGAGAGCGGTATCATTTTTGATTCCGCCCCCTGGGTCATAAAGTCAAATGCCGATAAATGCAATTGCAGGCAGATTTTATAGAATTAAACTTTGTGTTTGCAAAAGCAACATTTGGGGACGCATGAAATGCATCACAATTTTTTGGATTGGACCCTCGTTGCATGCCCCAGAGGGTGGGGACTTGTGGACATGTGGGTCAAAATGGGGGATTTTTTTTTTGTTAATTCCTCGTGGAAACTTTTTGCCATCTTTCAACTTTGCTTGAGGTGGGAAGTGTGGGGACTTGCGATGGCGTGCCATCGACTTTGCTGTCGTTTTATTTCAATGGAATTATAAAATTGAACACTGAACACAAATCACCTTGTTGGCACTTTCAAAAACCTTTCATTTCTCAGGAATTGGACAAAATATTACGGCATTTTACATCATCTCGACCAATCAAATTTGCCGCTCGTAGACCCCGGCCATGTCCTTTAAAAAAAAAAAAAATTTTTTTTTCTTTCTAAAGACTGTGTGGGGTAAGGTGTTTTATGAACTGTCTCGTCTCGTTATAATTTATTTATTTATGTGAACTAGCAGGATACTTGCCATCCACACACATAGAACCATTTCGGTTTGTGTGTGTACGTTTTCCACACACTTGATTTCCACAACGTAATTACAAAAAGTAGTGAAAGAAGAATACACCACCACGGTTTAATGCACAACGGAAATGCTCCGCTCACGTCAATTGCAGCAGCTTCAGACGAGCATCGCTTATGAATCTCAATCTTGGTTGCCTGCACTAAATGCTGAATAAAACTCCATTTAATGATCTCAGGGGAGACCAGTAAAGGGAAATTTATATTTGAAAGTCACCCCACTTGGTGGAAAATTCGGTGAAAATTTTCCCTGAAAATACGATCGCCAACGAAAACAAAATGTCGGTCATCGCATGCGTACAACTTTCGAGAAACTTTTTTTCTTTAAATGGTGAAAAATCGTCAAAACACAGATTATACCATGAGGATGCCCATCCACGTGTTTGGCACGGACGCGCACATGATGGCCATTGCCGGCACACTGTTCTTTTGGAATCCTCGATTTCACAAATAACAAACCCACTTGATTGTCCAATTATTCATTACCTCTGCCACTGAAGGTGGAAGGAGGTTATGTTTTCACCCCTGTCTGTCTGTCTGTCTGTTTATTACTTGCAAAATCAAAGATTTTTCAACTTTATTGGTCAGTCGATTTTCTAATTCTGTCTGTCTGTCTGGTTGCCAATTGCCTCCAGGTCACAATTTTAAACCGATCTTTGCAAAATGTTACCAAGTTGTAAAGGTAGTCTCAGCTGAGAAGTCGATTGATTTTGAGGTCGAATTTCTAAAATCATCATTTTACATCCGATTGCCTTAAAATTTGAACAGGATTTGCGTATTACGTCACTGAATTGGGAAACCAGCTATTTTTGAGGTCAAAAGGTCAAAGGTCAACTCGAGGACAAACTTCTAAAATCATCCGTTTCATTCTGAAAAATAATCAATTTTCATCCGATTGATCTGAGTTTTTATTTCAGATTGTCAATTTTAATCTTAATGAAATGGACAATTTGATGTATCCATGGCAACCTTTGGAGAGGAGGGGAGATTTTGCAAGTGCCTTGCTCTGCACAACGTCTTTTTACACCACGGCGACATGGTGCTGTTATATAATTGGCTATTCTGTCCTGTGTCTTCTGTCACACTTATGGCCGCGTACGTCCCTTTGATATGAGGGCTATAAATATAAATTTGTCCAACGTCACAACTCTTCCCATCATGCATGCTAATTCACCGTGTCTACATTTAAATTTTATAACTGCAAAATTGTTTCATCATTCTTAACCTAGACTTTTACTGCCCCCAGCCGCGCGATATCGAAGTATTCGCTTCTTGTTCTTGTTTGTTTGTGAACAAAATATCTCTAAAAGTTGTGGACGGATTCAGACTAAATTTGGTGGAGAGCTTGGGTGTATGACAAGGACGAAATGATTCGATTTTGGTGAAGATCCGAATCCGGATCTGGATCTGAGAATTTTTTCAGTAACTTTTTTTTCACGATTGAGAGAAGGGCCTAAAAATGCCATCCATCCATCCATCCATCCATTGGGACCATACTCTCTGCAGAGCATTGGTGCTGCCGAAGCAGTCTCCTTGGCTATTGGGCACAATCCTGGATGGGTCGCCACTCTGACACAGGATACCAGCAAGCTGGTACTCGTTTTGCCGACCTCAGAAGGGTGACGGGCTGAGTCAACCCCATCTGGTATTAATTCATCAGCTGAGTGGGATTCGAACTCGGGACCCTATGGATCCCAAGTCCACCACTCTTGCCATCAAGCCAACACCAGGCATAAAAACGCCATGTAGCAGGATATCTCAAAAAGTTATGGATGGATTCAGGCAAAACTTGGTGGGCAGGTTCGGTATGTAACAAGAAAAAATAGATTCGATTTTGGTGAAGATCCGAATCCTTATCAGAGATTTTTATTTTTAAAGTTATTATTCACCATTGAGTTGTGGAGCTAAAACGATATGTAGCACGATATTTCAAAAAATTATGGACGGATTCGGATGAAACTTGGTGGATGAGTTCGTTAGATGACAAGAACAAGCCGATTAAATTTTCTTTCAGGTCTGAATCCAGATCCGGCCTTTCAGTGGGATACAAAATGTTAACCAATCAGCCTGGCGGAGGCATGTGCTCTCCTTATTGCCCCTCTGGTTTTTGTTTTTCAGGTTTTAAAAAAAAAGATTAATCAGAAGCTGATTCTTTGTGTCCTACGTAAAGACATTTCATGCAGGAAGTACCCTGTGTTGCTGCTATCGATGTTGTCCATTTCCAGTTTTTGACAAAAAAAATGTTTTCGGATTTTGGATTCGCAAAGTGTGAAATGGTTTTGGGGGAGGGACTGGGCTTCTTTTGATTTAAGAAGCAGAGGTACTTTCAACTAGCATCATTTGATTGATGTTGCAGGAAAACAGACGCCACTCTTTAGTCCTAGCACAAAGTCCATCCTCTGGGGCATGCAGTCCCGAGCCGTGCAGGGCATGCTCGACTTTGACTACATCTGCTCACGGCCTCAGCCATCGGTGGCGGCTATCGTTTATCCGTTCACGTAAGTTGTCTCTCACTTCATTCTTCTTCCGTTTTTTTTTTTTTTTTGCACGGGCTTTATGGAAACTATGTAGAAATGTTGGTCTCGGTTTGATGCAGATTTTCATGAAATCAGTTTGACTGTACATTTAAAGCAACACTGTCCAAACTGCTACCGAAAAAGGTCTTTCAGCAGTTTTTATACCGGCATTGAATCTTTCTCATTAGTCATTTCGGTTTTGCTTCCTGCTGTAATTTCATGAACATTTTCCGGTTGTTATTTTCATGCTTTACTTAAAAAATATATATATTTTGGGGGTGTCAGGGGAAGGTCCTGAAGGGTCGTTTGTTTGTTTATTTATTTATTCCCATCTTAATTCTCCCTTACCCTTGATGTACACCTAGGGAAGACCACAAGCAGAAATTCTACTGGGGCCACAAGGAGATCCTGATCCCGGTTTATAAGAACATGGGTCACGCCATGTGCCGACATCCTGGTGTGGACGTCCTAATCAGCTTTGCTTCACATCGCTCTGCTTTTCAGAGCACAGTCGAGACATTGGAGTACCCACAGGTAACTGGTTCATTTGTGAGACCGGAACATTTGCTGACACTCACAACTAAGTCTGTGTAGGGTGTCCATAAAGTCGTTGTGCAACTTTGAACTTTTTTTTTTTATAACTTTTGATGTGCGCATGATAGAAATAAACACGAAATGGCACGTGAAACAAACTTATCAAGGAATTCTTCAGCTTTGGACATGCATTTTTCTCATCTGAATGGAAGCTTTTTGTACAGCCTTATTGATGGTGTTTGTGTAACCATGCCTGCAGGACTTGATTAGTAATATTCCTCATTCATTAAAAACTTTTATGACCCCCACCCCCAATTCCGTTTTTTTATATGGCGGTCCTTGACGGACAATTCTGTAACTATACTGAGCAGCCAATTAGTCGGCCGATGTCAATAGGCTTGTTTTCTTTAATCAGAAATTAGATTTTTTTTTTATTTGCCACCATCTTCATTTTGCAGCACATTGTGTTCAAGTGGGAAAGCCATGACTTGAGCATGGAAGAGGGTGTTTCCTTTCGGGCTCTTGGCTCATGGAAGAGCAGAACAACAGATAATAGTTTACAATACTGATAGGATTTAAATAAGGAACAAATGGAGGCAAAACCAATCACTTTGCCATCACAGACAGGTCGGTGGTCTCTCTGTCTTCTACCGCCTCCTTTCTGGTCTTGCACCCTCTGCTCTCTCCATGCTTTGTCCCCCCCCCCTCCCCCAAGGTTTCTGCAGGGAACATGTTGTCCACCAGCAACCCCGTTCTGGTGAAACTCCCAAAATTCAGGCTCACTGCTCATCTCCACTCATTTGTTCCTCTTTTTTTTCCCCACCTGTGGAACTAACTTCCACATTCCCTTCACTCTTTCTTCCCTCCAGGTGTTCAAGACAGCTGTAAATCACCATCTCAGATCCAAAACAATGATCTTTTCAACCCTTGTTAACACCCACCCCTCCCCCCTCCCCTCCCCAAATTTTGCTGCTGTATCTATCTTATCCAACCCTTGTGTTCTCCCCTACCCCTCATCATTAACTACATCTCTTGTTTGTCCACATCTGTCTATTTGCTCCCTCTGCCCTGCTGTTGGCATTTTCTCCTCCTCCTTGTGTTGTTCCTTTTGTTATGTTCCAAATGGTGCCGAACATTTCGAATGTTATTTTGAAATTCCTCTTTGCCCGTAATTTCAAGGACAGCATTGGCAGACATGTTGATTGCAGGATGGAACAATCGTTGAATACCTGACCCACACAAAAAGGACATCATGAGAATTATTATTCAATAATTACCATCATCTCCGTCATCAATATTCGTGGATCATCATCAATCAATCATCATCGCCCACATATTTGATCTGAAGAACATAATATTACATTGTTTGGGCACACTTCCTCTGGGTATCGTGGCAGGATGCCTGGTGACAGACAGAAATCCAGCTATCAGCATGAAAAATGCGGAACAAAAACGAAGAGCGAGCAGCAAGCGGTTCCAAGACAAGCCAGACCAACCAATCCCAAAATGGTTAAAATAGTTCCTTTCACATAATCACAACAAGGAGCAGTTGATCAAATTCCTGTTTGTAGATGTAGAATAAGTGAGATGTTTGAAGCCTGAAAGGTGCGACACTGATTATTATGGACAACCCAACATTGTGTTCGGCATTTCAATCTCTCGGGAATCAATCGTTCACAGTAACTGAAGACATGGTGTTGGACCTGGAAGCCTTTGTCTGCAAACTCTATGGTCAACAGGAACACTCAAACATGAATGATGCCAGATATGTAATGTTCTCCTCGGCGACCAGGGCAGAGATCGAGATGCTACCAAATCGAGATGCTACCAAATCGAAATGCCTTGCTTAAGCGTATTCAACGAGCCAATTTACAAGCGTAGCTTCGAACAGTACTCAGATATTCCACCTCCTGTTGGACATGGATGGAAGCTGACAAATGATGCAGTTGATGCCCTGGGAATTGACTGGATGCAGATGCAATCAGCTCAAAAAAGCATCCTTGATCTTTCATCCTGTGCATGCAAGAAGTCCAAGTTCAGAGTAGGGGAGGCAGATGACAAATGCTGCGTGTCTTGAAGCATTCCATGCACAGAACAATGCTCATGTCATACGTGTGAGAATAAAGATCTACCAATTTCTACTGATGACGATGATGCCGACGGTGAGCCTGAGGACGTGGGTGGAGGAGATGATGGGCCAGACTGGTTGAAAACGACTTGCAAGAAGTCGTCTTTCACGTCGTGTATACAGGAAGTAGAAGCAGTCGATGCACCGCCTTAAAGCTGGTGCTATTGTGCATGCTTGTTTTGAATTTTGATGTTTGGCATCGATCAGGAGTGGGCAACCAAAATTTTCATGTAACCCAAAATGATACGACAAATTTTGAGCGGGAAGTGTGGCCTAACGTTCAACTTCTGAAAGTGGGATAAGTCAAAATAACGAGGAGGCTGATATTAGCTACACTTTAAGCAATATTTCATCTTCTGCCAAGGAGCGGACCGCAAGAATCAATTTCTGAAGCGATATGATGTGCAGGGCCTATAAGTCTGCATTACTTGTTTTTGTCTTCTTCCTTAGTGCATCTCCCCCCCCTCTCCACCCCCCCCCCCCCCCCGCGTACACACACACACACACACACATTCATACCCATTTGTAGTTTCTGATTCTGTTGCCCTTTGTCGTTCAAACTCTTCCAAGAGTTTAGACCCTTGTATCATGAAAAATTCATTTGATGAACAAATAGGAAACTAGGGAGGTGGAAGTTTGCTTGCACGAAAAGCGAGTGTGTGAAGGGTGTGGGTGAAAGACTCCTTGAGATGGTTACCAATACTATAAAAGACGAAGTCCCTAAAAATAAATTGTTAATCTACCGAGTACAGACATTACTCTCGTTTTTACAAATAATTGTTCAGGTCAGATATGATTCTCCTCCCACAATCCCTTACCTTTGCTTATCTCTTCTTTCGTCTCCCTTTCCTCTTCATCTCAGATGTTTCAGATATTGTTTATGTTGAGTTTATACCACATGGTACATATTAATCTTTTGGAAGTAACATAGTATAACTTTTGAGTGGGTATTACTAAATCCAAAAATGGGTAAGAAAATGAAAATGTAAAGTGGATATAATTTGAGCTCAATCTGTCTTTATCAATCACTTGTACAAATGGGCTGACAGGATGGCCTGGAGGTACACACACGAGCCATGGTTCGAATCCCAACACAGCTGTAAACTGTTTCACAGGCAGGGTAATTCGATGTGTGCCGTCCCTTGGATGGATGTTGAACAGGTGGCCCGTCTGCCAACATTCATTGGTGGATGTTAAAGATCCCATGGTGTCCTTCACGAAGAGTCGGCCAGCTTTCGCCAGCACTCTGACCAAATTCCTGCCATAACCAGCAGACGGCATTGCATCAGCGGCGCAGCTGCTCCCTCATTCAATAATGCTACCCCACAACTTTGCGCTGCATATGAACGAAGAAGACTTGTACCAATCGACTCCCACTTATCTTCAGTGCCAACCTCATCGCAATTCGTGGGACAATTTCATTTTCTTATTAATCATGGCTCCTATTTATTCACAATATATAATGCTTTATTTATTAAAAATGATGTTTTTCTTGAAATGGGGAACATTATGTATTTTATAATATGTGGTCCAAAGGAAGGATGCATCTGTCCATCATCGCTTAGATCCGCACCATTGCCATAATTGCTGAGGGAATCCCTGAGGCCGACACAAGGAAGCTTATCAAGCTGGCCAACGAGAAAGGAGTCACCATCATTGGCCCATCCACTGTGAGTTCCTTTTTTTCTCTCTCTCTCTCTCTCTTTGATTTTCTGCTAAAACACATACTTTTACACCTTTTCCCTTCTCTCATCAGTTTTTATTTATTTATTTATTTATGGATTTATTTCTTCCTCAACCCACACCTGTTCATCTCGAGGTCGGTGGCATTAAGCCAGGCTGCTTCAAAATCGGGAATACCGGTGGGATGCTTGACAACATTCTCTCGTCCAAGCTCTATCGGCCAGGCAGTGTGGGTTACGTGTCTCGCTCGGGTGGCATGTCCAACGAGCTCAACAATATCATGTCTCGTACGACGGACGGAGTTTACGAGGGGGTGGCCATTGGCGGTGACAGGTGCTCACCTGGAGGTGGAATTATGTGCATGCTTCGCGTGGAGATCAAAATCCATTTATTTAGATGTTTTCTCACCATGTCCTTGTTCGCATATATCAGAGTCTCATCCATTGGATGAGTTTACGTGGCTTGTCGATAATTACTGAAACGCTGCTAAATTCTTCTTCAAGGTGGAAACAGTTGCCTGTAGTTTTATCACAATAACTATTGACTAGCAACGGTACATCTTGTTCTACTGTTCTGTGGTACGACTTTATTTTGGTTCTCTCAAACAGATATCCTGGTTCCACCTTCTTAGACCACGTGCTTCGCTACCAAGACAAATCTGAGGTCAAACTTATCGTCCTGCTGGGTGAGGTGGGCATTTCACCTATCGGAGAATAATCTAGTTTACTGTGAAAGATACTTTCAAGTACACCTGTGGTTTGTGTTTGCAAATGCATACATCCTAACACTATTTTCTGCATGATATAAAATGGGATTGGGATCAAGAGCCACCAATATTAATGGCCATTCGGGATGTACTTTGTTCTCGTGTAGGAGGGATTTCGGATTTTGTGTTTTAAGTTCCTGTTTCATTTCTGTATCTTTATTTATGCCAAATGCATTTCCCCCATCATATTTGCAAAATCTACAATGTAGTAAGACCAGTAGCCCTGCCTGACAGAGATCCTTTTAAAGAGCCCTCATGGTAAATATCCCATGATATAGAACAGATAGGTTGAGGGAGCAAGGTAGGAGGAACAGAGGTAGACCATGGTTGAGATGGGAGGATTGTGTTAGGAGGGATTTCAGTAAGGGAGGGTTGGTTGGAGAGTGGAGGGAGTTGGCTGAAGACAGAGGGAGGTGGAGGAGTATTGTTGTCAAGGCAGGGCAGAATTTGGTGCCACCGGACCTCACCCCTTATCAAGAGAAGAGCAGAAGAAGATAGAACACCTGTAAATGCTCTGACACTCCAACTTGAAAACGTAACCATTTGGTCCTCAAATGCAAATGGACAAAATTGAGATGGATACTTTAGGCCCCAGGAGGGCTTCATTCTTCCTTTTGATACCACCCCTTCCTCATTTTATTGTTTTGGTGATGCGTACTTGAGGAAATAGAATTTTACACTTGATTAATAATTATAATTAGTGAGTGGATTAATAGTTAGTGAATTTATAATTAGTGAGTGGATTAATAATTGGTACTGGCTCATTACACATTAAATATTTCCACACCAGACAGGGTAACCACCGTACACCCTAAGTCATGAAACTGGTTTGCAGCCCAGATTCTGAGTGGTTTGAGTAGACAAGCCATTTAACCAAATACTAGTGAAACGCAACTTGTGCCCCAATGTTGGTGATGGAAAACAAACTCTATATTTCCAAGAGCATGTGCACAATACTGTTGCGGACCCGGGGTCGGGGGGCGAAGACCGCGAGGGATGAGCTACCTCAGGTTCCCACCAGACTCTCTGGAATCGCAGGCCTTCGCACACGAATAACTTTGTGATGCGGCGGGTCGCTAATCGACCGTGAACGCCAATAACTCGACCACGGGACTTAGGGTCCTCCGTCTAATACCGTTTACCTGTAGGTCACGTGATCTAATTACCGGGGGACACGCCCTCTGCATGCACTTGCTCAACCGGATCACCTTACCAGATCAAATGCAGCTGAGCGGGTCTGCCAAGCGCGTACCGGCTAAGAAACAGATCGTTGGGGAATAATGTCCCAGCTAAACAAGGGTGTAAACCATGCTGGACCAATGAAAGAAAAGACAAAAACGAGCTGTGAACATTTATTTACAATGCATTTATTTACAATCAAGCGAGAAAAAGTATGCGGCACATTGAATGGGGTTTATTTGGATGTACAGTAGGGGATAGCAAGGAATTTGTGGGATGTGTCAAAAGGCAACAACTTACAAAAGATACAGACCAGATTTATCCCGTTATATCTTCTACAATCTTAATTTATACCAGGACAGGTGCGTGCGCACACACACACACACACACACACACACACACACACACACACACACACACACACACACACACACACACACACACACACAATTAGCCCAGAGAGAAAGAAAGCAGGTGAGGATAAGCGGTGTCGCAATACCTGGTACGGTTGGCGCAACCCGGAATACTTAGGGAGAGGTAGTGGGAGGAATACTGGTGGTGTCTAAGGTGTGGGGGTGAGAGGTGTAGTGTAGTGCAATGTGTGGAGTGTGGTGTTATGCCAGAGGAAAATGGGATTGCGAGTTAGTAATGGTGCTCTTTGTGCATCCAAAGAAGACGGTATAGAGAGGTGGGAGAATGATCCCTAACCTAGCCGTGTAAAGGTCTGTATGTGTGGCGTGTACCTCCGTGTCGTGGGATGCTCCGCCTGAGCGTTCCCACCTCATGATATGGTGTGTTATCTCCGGCTTAATTACTTTGCCGGGGCTCGTGGCATCGTGCGCTCCGCACTGGTCCGTCTGACTGCTTGGGGGTTGCGGAACGTCAACAGCATGGCAGAATCTCGGCAGTCGCCCCGGATCAAGCTCTCAAAGAAGAGCACGTCCCGGCAATCGCACATCATTTGTGAGACAGGGAGCGAGAAGCGAGCGAAGAGAGAGGAGTTAATGGCTCCATGCTCCCCCTTTTATAAGCCCCGGGCAAAGGGTGGGGTGGTGATCGGAAAGCACGCTGTGACCCAAATTCTGCTCCTCTATTGGACCGCAGCGGCCCTAGCCACGCCCTACCAGGCTGCCATGGCCGGAAACCGTCTCAGTTGCCCACCCACTTTGCCACGGGTCGGTGCTCCTGACTCAACATAAGGCATGCTACCCGGGCCAGCACCCCAGCCCTGAACGTGCTGCAAGTGCAGTCTGGATGTTGAGTAGTAACGGACTTTCCCCGCCACTCACGGGCCCCATCATGAACCAAAATGAACATCCGAGCCCCGAATCAAACTCTCGGATCGCACTTCTCGCGACCCCTCCTCATTGCCTCTGGTCCTGCGGCGGTCTGGTAACTGCATGAGGGTTGTATCAATTCCGCGTACTCACCCGGGATGTCTCAGGTGAGATGCAGTTGAGATATTAACGTCTGTTGCTTGTTCAAGCATCGTGCAGTACTACTACTAACAGAGTGGCGATGCAGAGGTGCGAGGAGGTGTGGGAATATTTTTCCCATGTGCGGGAGGTGTTTGTTTTCGAAGTGGTGAGGTTTGGTGAGCGAAGTGCCAAGCAAGGTGAGGTGCTGGTTGGGAATTGGTACGCAGATTTGAACGAAATAATGGCACGCCATGCGCGGGTGGTATAGTGTGTAGTGGGGTTGTAGTGGTTCCGAGCCACGGGAGGCATTGTGGTGTGCTTATTATCAATCGCCTATTGAATGGCATGTGTGCTTGTTTTGTACCATGGCTAAAAGAAATGGTTGGAGTCTGAGTCAAAATATCAATTAGAGATAGTGACTCAACCTAACTACGAGACCAACGCAACGCACTTCGTCCCATTAACCCATTAGACATGAGCGGAGGTATAACTCCACAAAGACTAATGAAATATAACTGCCTGGGGATCACTGTATGATGGGTGCCATTGCCTTAGAGGCATGCAGTTTTGTCGAACCGCAACAATACTTTAACGGCCCCAATTAATCCCATTAGTTGTAATCTCCATTGGATCCATGAAACGTTCTCCCTTTCTGTGCATCACCCATGACTTGTGATTAGAATCTGCTTTGCAATCGAGGATGGTTTCCTTTATGTTCCAGTTCATCTCTTTATTATATAGTCATCTGGAACGTAGAGGAGGAGGAAGAGGAGACAGTCCTCCACATTCCCACCTTGTAGGATTGACCTGGGAAAGTTCTTTCAAAAATTTTTTTTTTTAGCCTCGGTCTTTCATGAACCAGCTGACCAAGGGTGACATTCAACTGAGAGTGGTAGGGATTTTGAATTTCTTCAGGACATTGGCCCCTTCTCTTCGCAAAACACCTTGATTCTGTTGCTCCGTATTGTTGTCGATTCCCGCCCACCGGCGTGCGAACGACCGCTTCTCGCCGAATCGCGGCCGTACGCCCACCGAACGGACAATCTAGTCGAAGCCTTCCGGATCAAACGCCGGAATCCCGCTACGGGTGTGTTTTGAGCACACCACAGCCTAGTCAACACTCTAACTGCACGCTACAGGGTCAATCGCCGAATTGTCGATATACCTAATTAATCGCGTGGGTAGACTACCGAGAGACTGTACCTCAACGGGGCCTGCTTGAAACGAGCCGCTTAAGCAGCTCGCTTTGTTTTGGGATAACCGAGCAGGGTATTATCGCGAGGCCGCGTTGGATCCGATTATCTTTATTGGCTATTTAAAAACCAACTATTATTCCGAATGCAATACGGCAGTTCAATGGAGGGAATGGACACGACGAACAGGTTTACATTCACACAAGGACATTTATTATAATAAGGCACGTATGCAGGCATGCACGTATGCAATTGAACAAGGCAAAACATGTATGACAGGAGAACTACAACCGTTCTACACAATCACTTAACAGTTCTTACTACTTAGTAGACACGGACACACGTACGCACACACACACCCAAGAAATGGTGGCTGAGGCCTTTAATAATGGGCTCCAGCTCGGAGGACAGGTGAGCTGAAACCCAGGACCTATCTCGAACCTCTCCACCTCGTGTGGTCTTCAAGTTGTTCGGACCCGGGCTCCAGCGAGAGCGAGCTGGACCCAATCGCCGTGAGCCGCGATCCTTCTCGAGCTCCAGCGAATCCTCCCACGCTTCTCAACACGTGCTGGTGAGACGAGGCGCCGATCCTTCCTGTCGATGCGCCGCTTCCCCGAGGAACCACCTCCAAGATGAGGTCGATGAGTCGCACCAAGCCGGGAACCAAACAGAGAACAAAGAGCTCCACCAACCAAGAAGAAGAAGCCACCACTTGCAGCTCAAGTCGAGCAACCGGCTCAACTCTCTTCCAAACAAAGCAGCTCGAAGCAAAAAGCTCTCCCGAGCCAAGCAGGACCCGACGGCCTGCTGAACTACCACTCTCCAGAAGCAAAAAGCTCCCGAACAAAGAAAGGATCTCCTCTTTATCCTTCTCCACCCCCTCCCCGGCGCCCGGCATGACATGCCCTTGTGATCCATCCCCTGCTCAACCACGGGTGGGAGGGAGTTGTTGACGTCATGAATCACGGGATGGCAGGGCTCTTCTTCCTCTTCGCAGAAGAGGGGGGGTGGACGTCTCCATTGTTCGCTCCCTAACTATTAAATCGATCCGCAGTGCATCTAATCGATTTCTGAACATTTAAACAATGGAAGGTGAGCTATCTAGGGAACAAGCACTTATCGGCATAGCTGACTCAAGGAACCTGTATGTTGTGTGCAATCGAATTCCAAATTCGTAACAGTATATTACTTATAGTGGAAATGACTTCTCGAGGTTAAGAATGTCCAGACAGTCTTCGACTTGCATAAGGGTTCCATTCCTGGGACCCTTATGTTAGTCAAATTTTGTGCAAGTCGAATTTCATTGAATAAAATCTGGAAAAAAGGAAAAGGATTACATCATTACTTCCCGGGGTATGCTTACATATTGTGTAAGCATAAGAACCGTGCTTCTCCATTGTCTCGTGTTGCTCACCTGCCTTTTTTCCAGTTTTTTTTTTTCTTAATTTATTTATATTTTCATTTATGGATTATGTCCGACCATTCTGTGATTTTTCACAGTGTACCGGCTTCGATTTCCATCGGCACACAAAATTTCAGCTTTCTACGTCACCCGGAAGGTACCGATCTTTAATGTCAGTCAGTCAGTGAGTGGTTCGATAGGGCTTTATTGGGGTGCATCAAACACCCCCTTTTTTGCGAAAGTTTGAAAAACATAACGGCGATAGGAAAGATGTGTTCGAATACATGAAAAAACATTTCTCATTTTTTTTTTTCAGAATTTTCGGTCATCATCTTGGGGGTCCACATCGGGGTCAATGTTCAGGTTACGCAGCTCCTGCCCATTTTTCAGAATAAGTGTTATTTTTCACTGTATAGTGATCAAAACTTGTGCCTGGTGGTGAAATAATTCTGACATATCAATGTACTGCTCCTTTGGTGATGTTTGTAACACGGTTGGCTTGTAATTTGTTGGCACAGTCTCCCCGGAAATTGTGTTTTCCCGGAGAATTTGATACGTGGCAGATCTGAATGTAAAAGTTTGGACAATTTGGACAGTTTGGACTGTAAAAGTTTGGACAAAGGAACTTGGACTATTGCCCATCGGGCGCTTTGGTACAGACTTCGGAAAGCCTCACTTCCCCAAGGACATTCACTTGACATCTAGCCTATCTGACTTTGTCTCGGTTGATTCTTGGTTTGTGTTCCAAGAACTTGAACTGGACGATTCATTCTTAACGTATGACGTGAGTGAGTGGGCAACACTTCCAGCCTATGTGGATTCAAAATCTAAAACCAAAGCACTCAATGTAACTAATGATGCGGCTGAACGTCTAATAAAACTCGGAACAGACTGTCTCGGTGCAGCTAGGTCTGAAGAACACTTTCAGAATGTGCAACAAGTCACTGAGAATGACAGGAAAGAGAATCCGAATCTCCGGAAACACTTGAAACTTGATCATTAATGATATTATATGAGTACCTTGATATGAATACACATAATTCTGGGTAATAAAGCTGTGAATTTGACAGAACCGAGGCATTTGTTACTATTTTGTTGTTTTTTTTTTCTGGGAAAATCACCAGTTTCCCGCTTCTCCGGCAAATTTCCTGGAAAATTTGATTGGCTCTATATCACTGGAACATTACCAAAGGAGCAGTACATCGATATGTCAGAATTATTTCACCACCAGATACAAGTTTTGATCACTATACAGTGAAAAATAACGCGTATTCTGAAAAATGTGCAGGAGCTGCGTGCCTGAACTTTGACCCCGATGTGGACCCCCAAAATGATGACCAAAAATTCTGAAAAAAAAAAAAAAAAATTTCATGTATTCGAACACATCTGTCCTATCGCCGTTCTGTTTTTCAAACTTTCGCAAAAAAGGGGGCGTTTGATGCACCCTCGGCTTAATATATTCTATTTGAACATTTACATGTACAGTACTGGCACAAACTGCACCATAATTCCTATTGTTGACTTACTCATGTGAGGGGGTCTTGCGTGTTGAAGATGTTGGAGTTTTTGAGTAGCAGAGGTTGAAAGTTCAGGAATTGGGGACTCTGTAGAAGGTTTTCAGATCAGGTCAGTCTTTTGGGACTGCCACTGGTAACATGTAACCCAGTGCTACCTGCCGTGTGGTCAGGTTGTCGGCGACTAAACTGACACCCCTCACTGGCTTTGCTAGTGGGGAGGTTGACTGTGATACCCTACCAGGATGAAAAACAGCACCTGACAAAGGGCGGATGAGCTCCCTTCGGGAGCCAATGGCCATCCAGTACAGAGATGGTGTCTCCTGAAAAACACCAAAATTGGGGTAGGAAAATGTATTTTTCTGCCTGGCCTAGTTACCCCCTCCTTCACAGTGGTCCTGTGAAAAGGTTTCCTTGTTTCAGGACAACGTGAAGGTTTTGCCAGTTTTTCCTCTTCTTATTTTTCTCTTCGCCCCTTACCTCGAGTGGCTTTACGCCTTATTTGGGCTGATTTCCATAAAAATAAAAATAAAAAAAAAGTCGAGGGTGGACTGAATGGCTGCCCGCTTCTTCTCGTCATAAATAATTTTGTAGCACGAGAGGCCACCTTGGATTATTCGACTGACTGTGAAGCATTCAGCGTTCGGGTCCATCCTCTCGAAATGCTTGAAGGCCTCGGTCAAGTCCTTTTTATTTCATTTTATTTTATTTTTTTCATTAAAAATATTTTCTTTTCCTTTATTTGTTTATTTAAATGGGCGCTTGCTCATTTACTGTACTGTATGTACAGTCAAGTTTGTATCGTCAAGTTTGCATATGTCGAGTGTACGTAACAACCCGAGGACTACCTGTATCGCTTAGAAATAGTTATTTTTTCCTTTATTGCATGTTTTAGCAGAAGAGTGAGGTAAAACAAACTGTAATAAGGAATATGCATCGATTTATTGTATAGAAAGCAGTGCCTCCCTCCCCCCCCCCAAATGTTTATGTCCAAAAGCTCTCCTCCCTTCAGCACTTTTTAATATTTAACCTTTCATAATCCATCAATTGTACATGCTTTATAACGAAAGCAGCTTTGCACACCAACCATGGTACAAGTTTGGCACGACTGTGCAGGACCAAATTTTTTGAGGGGAATTGAGAAGCTCAGGGTAGGGGTTCCGCTTGCGATGCCTGAAGGTCAATAGGTGCCTAATGGGTGGGCCTTGGCCCCATGGAGAGGAGGGGGTAACAAAAGCCTGGCTGTCGGCAGCTCGAGCTTGTCTGCTCCGTGGTTCGTCGAAGGAAGAAGTGCTGCGCAAAGCTCCAAAGGAGGAGGAGCCTGCTGGTTCCTTGAGTGATGCATCCCTTTGCCCTAAAGCTGCTGCCACAGCCAGTCAGCCCTCCCACTGATGCGCAGGACCACTGACCCCCGCATGTTTCTGGCCCCCTCTGTTCGGTGGTTGCCCTTGAGGATTTTGCAGTGCTTACGGGCCGTAATTGGTATTCTATGTCCTGTCATTTCTACACATATGGGTCTCCTCCTGTGGATTGCATGAGGCCTTTAAGGAAAGAATGATTTTAGACCACACGAAACCCCAGGGCACGTTACTCTTGTATTGTAAATAAGTTGATAAAAACGAGTGCATTTCTGTTCTCTTCCCACTCCCTTTCATGCTCGCTGGGAAAATAACCATAGCTGTGTCATCTTTTGCAATCCTTTTTGAGGACAATTGGATTGGAACACCTTACACCCGATTTAAATTAGCTCTCCCACTGGATGTGGTGATCTGCTTGCACCACCATTTTGAATGCTCGGCATTGAGAGAAGTCTGGCGTGCCACCTGATCGGTCACGGGCTTTCCAAATTGAGCTCTGGCTCTGAGCATCTGGACCAGTGTGACCACTCCTCATTTTCTTAAATGCCAAGGTGAGGCAATGAAAAAAGCCAATAATTCACAAGGCTTCGGAAAAGCGATGATAAGAGAAAACCTATACGCCAAGAAAACCTATAGAAAACCAAGACGCCAAGGTGAACAACGAACAGCCAAGATCTTGTGAAAAAAGCCAAGAAGTGGTAACACTGATCTGGACTGATTGGCAGACGTGACCACGTTATAATACTCACATCCACCTTCGCCAAACAAGCACTCCGGGCATGCATGTTCTTCTTTGAAACTGGCATTATTTTTGCACGAATATTTGATGACTTGTTTACGCTCAATTTAGGAAAGATTCATAATGTTGTGATCTCTCTCTCTCTCTCTCTCTCTCTCTCTCTCTCTCTCTCTCTCTCTCTCTCTCTCTCTCTCTCTCTCTGTCTCTCTCTCTCCGTCTCCGTCTCCGTCTCCGTCTCCGTCTCCGTCTCCGTCTCCGTCTCCGTCTCCGTCTCCGTCTCCGTCTCCGTCTCCGTCTCCGTCTCCGTCTCCGTC
>NC_140968.1:12921773-12934273 GCF_056783735.1 Eptatretus burgeri
ATTTCGGTGTTTATTTTTTAACCATTGAGCCATTATTAACCATTATTAACCATTTATTAACCGTCCGGTGGGCGTGCGGCTGCCATTGGCTAAAGCGGTCGTTCGCACGCTGGGCGGGCGTAGATTCGTAACAATATGTATATAATATATATGTATATATAATATATATGTATATATATGCATTGTTACGAATATATTGTTACGAATTTGGGAATTTGATTGCACACAACATTCAGGTTCCTTTAGTCAGTTATGTCGATTTAGTGCTTGTTCCCTAGATAGTTCACCTTCCATTGTTTAATCGATGAAGTGCGCTGCGAGATTCAATTTAATAGTTCGGGAGCGATCATAACACAATGGAGATGCCCCTCCCCCTCTCTGCGAAGAGGAAGAAGAGCCCTTCCGTCCCGTGATTCATGACATCAACAACTCCCTCCCACCCGTGGTTGAGCGGGGGATGGAGCACGAGGGCATGAGTCATGAGTCACGCCGGGCGCGGGGGAGGGGGCGGAGAAGGATAAAGAGGAGATCCTTTCTTTGTTCGGGTGGAGTAGTTGATCAGCAGGCCGTTGGGTCCTGCTTGGCTCGGGAGATCTTCGGCTGCGGCCTGGCTCGGGAGGAGGATTTTTTAAGGCTTTCTGCTTTGGTGGTTCAGTGAGCTTCGGCTTCTCTGGCTTGGTTCGTCGAAGAGAGTCGGCTGTTTTTGTTTGGAAGAAAGTTGAGCCGGTTGCTCGGCTCGAGCTGCTGGTGGTGGTTCTTCTTCTTCTTCTTCTTGGTTCGTGGAGCTCTTTGTTCTCCGTTTGGTTCCCGGCTTGGTGCGACTCATCGGCCTCATCTTGGAGGTGGTTCCTCGGGGAAGCGGCGCATCGACGGGAAGAATCGGCGCCTCGTCTCACCAGCACATGTTGAGAAGCGCGGGAGGATTCGCTGGAGCTTAGGAAAGATCGCGGCTCATGGCGATTAGGCCCAGCTCGCTCTCGCTGGAGCCCGGGTCTGAACAACTTGAAGACCACACGAGGTGGAGTGGTTCGAGATAGGTCCTGGGTTTCAGCTCACCTGTCTTCTGAGCTGGAGCCCGTTATTAAAGGCCTAAGCCACCATTTCTTGTGTGTGTGTGTGTGTGCGTGCGTGCGTGCGTGCGTGCGTGCGTGCGCGTGTGTCCGTGGGCCCGTGTCTACTAAGTAGTAACAACTGTAAAGTGATTGTGTAGAACAGTTGTAGTTCTCATGTCATGCGTCTTGGCCTTGTATAATTGCATACGGGTTTTGCCTTGTTTAATTGCATACGTGCATGTTTGCATACGTGCTTTATTGTAATAAATGTCCTTGTGTGAATGTAAACCTGTTCGTTGCGTCCTTTCCCTCCATTTAACCGCCGTATTGCATTCGGAATAATAGTTGGTTTTTAAATAGCCGATAATAGAATCGGGTCCAACGGGGCCTCGCGATAATACCCCGCTCGGTTATCCCAAAACGAAGCGAGCTGCTTAAGCGGCTCGTTTCAAGCGGGCCCTGTTGAGGTACAGTCTCTCCGTAGTCTGCCTGCGTGATTAATTAGGTATATCGACAGTTCGGCGATTGACCCTGTAGCGAGGGTAGAGTGTTGACTAGGCTGTGGTGTGCTCAAAACACACCGGTAGCGGGATTCCGGCGTTTGATCCGGAAGGCTGCGACTAGATTGTCCTTTCGGTGGGCGAGAGCGGCCGCCATTGACTAGAAGCGGTCGTCCGCACGCCGGCGGGCGGGAAACTACTACAATATATATTGTTGTGGGCAGGGGGTCGGTGGCGCGAGGTGGGGAAGTTTACGCCGTCTCCCACCTGACTCCCCGGAATTTATAGGCCGGCGCTCTGGATCAATCCGAAGCCGGCGGGTCGATTAATCGACCTTGAAACGCCAATATCTCGACCACGTGGCGTAGGGTTAATTGTCTATATCTCAATATACCTAAATAACCACGCAGTCTTGGCAACCGGGGATTCATGCCCTCGGCACATCTTTCTCGAACCGGGTCACTCTACCGACTGCGGTAGAGTTCCTACTTGTGACTACCAACTCCGGCTCGGTTGCAGCCGAGCGGAAACTGCCAAAGCCGTGCCGGCTAGGATTAACGGATTATCGGGGATGAAACCCTGTCTGAACTCAGACCCGGACCATGCTGGACCAAATAAAGAAAGGACGGAAACGAGCTGGGAACATTTCTAATAATTTATCTACAATAAAATCAAAAGACAGAAGAGGCGAGACTTATCACGAATATGCAATGCAGTATTTACAATGATGAAATAAACACTTATTCAGTTCTACTTAAAGACGGGCACATGCAGACACACACACAAATGAAAAGAAAATCCAGAGTTTTTATTGGACCCTCCAGCCGATGAGAGAGACCAGCTGGGGGTCAGAGTTCGGATGGGCACTTGTGGGTCGTCGAAGGTCCCAGCCACACGTGTGGGGCTCGTGGCAGCCTGTGTGGCGAATATAGTCGGGTTCGCAAAACATGCCAGAACTCTCCGCAACAGCCACCGCAAACAAAACTGCAGCTGACTCAGGCTCCGTGAACAAACTGCCTCAAAACCCGACTAGCCACCGTCAAAATAAAACTCTTTCTAACCCACACGAACTCTCGTCCACACACCTCTTCTTGCACAGAGCGTCTCAGAGATCTTTATCCGCCTCCCTTGTGAAACGCACACAGCTCTCGCACTGCTCTGCTCTCAGACACCACCAGCGCCAACGACAACCCCCCGAGTCTCTGAGATATATATAATATCTCCTCCCACACGGGGAGGGGCCTTGGCGAGAATCATCTCGCTGTCCGTCCCTCATTGGCCCACGGCCGCACCCCACCGGGGCAGTGCAGTGGCCCCTGTTCGGAGACCCCACATTCTCCACGTGGCTCCGCTCTCGAAGAGAAACAGTATCCATGTTGCGTTGGTGCAAGAGTTAAAACGTTTGTGGAAGGAGCGTTGGTGGGAGTGGCAAGGAACGGCTGCAAGACCCTGCCCTGGCAAGTCAGAGTGCTTGTAGACAGTGGGTGGGTGGTGGATCGTGATGGGGGATGGATCATGGAGATGGGATAGTTTATTTGATGGCTCAATGGATATAATATCCCAACTGGAGACGTCACAACACACGTTTTCGAGCCTCCCACGAAACAAAAAGGAAAGGGATCTGACTACACAAATACTTACCGGCATAACTAACTTTGGGACCTGAATGTTGAGTGCGCATGGTTTCCAGATTCGTAACAACATATATATATATATATATATATATATATATATATATATATATATATATATATATATATATATATGTGTGTATATATATATATATATATATATATATGTATATATATATATATATATATATATATATATATATATATATGTATATATGTATATATATGCATGTGTATATATATATATATATATATATATATATATATGTATATATGTATATATATGCATGTGTATATATATATATATATATGTATATATGTATATATATGCATGTGTGTGTATATATATATATATATATATATATATATATATATATATATATATATATATATATATATATATATGTATATATATATATATATATATATATATATATATATATATATATATGTATATATATATATGTATATATGTATATATATGCATGTGTATATATATATATATATATATATATATATATATATATATATATGTATGTGTGCATGTATGTGTATGTATATATGTATATATATGCATGTGTATATATGTATATATATGCATGTGTGTATATATGTATATATATGCATGTATATATATATATATATATGTATGTATATGCATGAATATGTGTATATATGTATATATATATATATATATATATATATATATATATATATATATATATATATATATATATACATACACACACACACACACACACACACACACACACACACTGTATGTATGTATGTGTATGTATATATATATATATATATATATATATATATATATATATATATATATATATATATATATATATATATATATATAGTGTTACGTCTGAGGGGGGGGGGGTATGCATTCAAAGGATAATTAGGATGTTTAATTTGGTATGCCATGCTGTTCTAGTTTACCAGGATCTCGATGTAATAAGTATCAATTCAGTGGTGATAATTAGTTGTCTAGTAAATGTCCATTTCTTCAAGGGGGAAATGATAATTGTCACGTAATTAGATAGGGAGATGGGTTAGGGTAAGTGTGTCTGCGTAAACCCTTTTAGTATTCCCTGGAGGCTTGCCGTGACATAACAGGACAGTGCTGCACACGGCTCCACCCCTTGATCATGATTGGCGGAAGGCGACGGCGGAGGGCCAATAAAACGGCTCGATTGGAAGTGACGAGGACTCGAGGATAAAAAGGTTCTGTTCGGGGAAAAGAGGTGGAAGAAGAAGATTGATAAAAAGAAACCGTCTTGTCGAGGCTGGGGGTCTCGGAGCGTGCTCTCTGATTGCGCTGGTTCGTTCCTCGATTCGTCGTGTGTTGTGGCCTTGCTGTTCTCTCGTGCCTCACCTCGGTTGGCTGTGGGGTTCTGCTGGCTCGGTGGGCGGACTTGCCTCCCTCTCCTGCTCGCATCTTTGCGCCAGAACTGGCTCCCTGGTGGCTGTGAGCGGACTTGGGCCGACACCAGGAGGTCGACACCACCACGGTGTCTCCTGCCCCTGACGAGCGCAACGCCAGCTCGTCCGGCGCCAATCCAGGGACTGTTACGTCCACACCACGGGCCAGCCTGACCACCAGGACCAGCTACGGTGTGTGTGTTGTGTGTGTGTGTGTGTGTGTGTGTGTGTGTGTGTGTGTGTGTGTGTGTGTGTGTGTGTGTGTGTGTGTGTGTGTGTGTGTGTGTGTGTGTGTGTGTGTGTGTGTGTGTGTGTGTGTGTGTGTGTGTGTACCTGGCGCCTTAGAGGGTTTGAGATTTGTATATCCATTGGAATTGTTTGTGTTTTTCCCACGCCCGAACCCACACCACCATCCCGTCGAATCGCCCCGGATCCCTCCTCTTGCCGAGTCTTATTATTATTTCTGGTTAGAGAAATAAACATTATAAACTCAGTGAAAAGCGACTCGTGCCACCTTCCTCGTCCCGTTTGCTGTAGAGCGATTAAAACCGCCATCTTTGGGTTATAAAAAATAAACCGCCTCCATCGTTTCGGCTCATTCTACGTTGGCGGGACTGTTCAAGTCCCGTGGACGTCACTATATATATATATATATATATATATATATATATATATATATATATATATATATATATATATATATATATATATATATATATATATATATATATATATATATATACATATATATATATATATATATATATATATATATATATAGTTGCGGTTATGGAAAAGACCCCCATATGCATTTAGGATTTTCCCCAACAGATATTTCTTTCGTTTGTGAGATAGATTGCCCACCTCTCGTGTCGAGGGATTTTGGGAGGAAGACGTCATTCATTAGAATGTTCGGTTTTTCTCTGCCCCCCCCCCCTCTGTCTATCGATCCATCTTTGGATCCCTCGATAGCTCAACCTGCCCATCCATCACCGGTCCCTCGCCATGTTCATTTTTCGAGCTGGTGGCTCCTCGTGCCCCGTTGATCCTGTCATTTCCCGTTCAAACCTCTCCCTTCTTTTCCATTCCACATCACAAATCACATTCCATGTCACGTCATGTCACACATTCCATTCCCCTTGTCACAAATCCACATGTTATGCATCACCATTGCTTCAAAACAATGGACCACAATTACCATTTGACTGGTACAAAGGATTCTTCAGTGGGTGCTTGAACGCATGGAAAGTAAAGAGAATCCTTCTTTCAATTCATGCAAAAAACCACATTTGGACACAATGGAGGTAATTATTAGCCCTGCAGTGGTCCCTTGGTTCTTTCCTTTGCTTGGAAAAGAACACATATAGAGCTGCAGGATCATGAACTTGCAGCTGTTGCAGCTGACGTAATGCACATGTCATGTGGTTCAGCATCGGTGTGTGTGACATCAGTGACAAGAGGAGGTAGAAAGAATGTGATTGTGCACTCCACAGAACAACAAGGTACATTGGCTTTATCCCCAAGATGAGAGGACGTTGAAGAGAATGTGTTCGTGCACTCCACCGAATATCAGCAGCAGATTAGCTCGACCTCCGTAGAGGAAGAACGTGACACCGAGTGGGGTCGGTTGCAGAGAGCAACTGGACCTCCGTGGTACCATGAGTCCTGAGGCAAAGCCTGTGCTCACGTTTGCCTGTTCGGACCATGAAAGCCACCCACGCTCTGCTCTACATCTTATCTACTTTTCTATCTCTTTACATTTCTCCGGTTGTGATTCTGATTGGCGCCAATTGTCATGAGTAGATAATTCAGCAAGATTGCAGAAGGGGCTCATAAGTGTCAAGGGAACAAGTTCTGCTCTGTGACTCTGTTCTATTTACTGTACATCCATGCCATACAAATTTCCCCCGATGTACATGTCAAACCCTCACAAACACCCTGCATATGTGCTTTGCCATTCCTTGTGAATAAAACCCTTACTCCATATACGTGCCACACAAACTCCCCCTTGTCCCTCGCATGTAAATATACCCATACACGTTTTCTTCCAACCTCCTTGTGGAGTCTTTATGCTGTAGGTCAAACGTAGTGTGCACGAGCGTTAGCCGGGAAGTTTAACCATAACTGTTTTGTTCCATTAAATAGCCAGCGCTGCACTCTATAACACTCTGCAGTAATCTAATTGGGCATTTGGTTCGTTGGGCTACGTCACCACCAGGTAAACGGCGTTAGACAAAGGAACACTGGGAGATTTGGCCGTCTGATTGAAGTTTATGGTTGCTTCACAACCCTCCGGGCTGCAGACTTATCCGTGGCACATCAGCCTGCAGGACTGGACGTTGGGTCGGGAGGAGTTCTAGGAGTTTCCTTTTGTGGCGAACCCAGAACACCGGATCTGTAAATACGTGTGTGTGTGTGTGTGTGTGTGTGTGTGTGTGTGTGTGTGTGTGTGTGTGTGTGTGTGTGTGTGTGTGTGTGTGTGTGTGTGTGTGTGTGTGTGTGTGTGTGTGTGTGTGTGTGTGTGTGTGTGTGTGTGTGTGTGTGTGTGTGTGTCTGGTGTTGGCTTAATGGTTTGGGTGGTGGGCATGGGATCCTAGGATCCTGAGTTAAAATCCCACTCAGCTGTTGAATTAATACCAGGTGGGGTTGACTCTGCCTGTCATCCTTCCAAGGTCGGCAAAATGAGTGCCAGCATGCTGGTATACTGTGTCGGAGTGGCGACGCGTACAGGATTTTGCCCAACAGCCAAGAAGGCTGCTTAGGCAACACCATTGTTCTGCACAAAGTATGGTCCCTGTGTGTGTTGTATGTATGTAAATGGACAAATATTGCCCAATCAAGGTGTGCAAAGTTGGTAGAGACCGATCCCAACAGACTCACAGCTGTAATTGCTGTCAAAGATGCTTCCACCAAGAATTAACTCAGGGGGGTGGACACTTGTACAACCAAGATATTCTAGTTTTGTATTTTCAATTAATTTTCTGAAATTTGTAGAATTTGTTTTTCACTTGAAAGTTGTTGGTTACGATGTGTAAATAAAGGTGGAAAAGGTCTGATTTAATGTAATTTAATTCCAGGCTCCAAGGCAACAAAAGGTGAAAATTTTGAAAGGGGAGTGTAGACTTTCTATCGGCACTGTATAGAGAAAACTATATGATGTCGTCGTCCTGCATGGCCTTACGGGTAACAGCTGGCTGATGACATGAAATAATTCCATCATATGGCAATGCTCTTTGTTAGATATTGGTAACACTCAACATCATCTCTTTTTCCCTCTCTCCCTCTCTCCCTCTCTCCCTCCCTCTCTCTGAAATATCAAGGTCTGTATCCATGTTATTGAGACACCCTGTACATTTAATAAAATTAACAGCCAATCATGTAAATACCCACAAATGTTCACCAGACAAGACATGCCAATTCACTGAGATTTCTTTCTCCTGCTCTCTTTCTCAGTGTTGTGTATAATGACCTTGTGACCAAAGGAGACATCGTACCAACTCCTGAAGTGCCCCCTCCCACTGTCCCTATGGACTATTCCTGGGCCCAGGTAATTGACTTGATATATATATATATATATATATATATATATATATATATATATATATTTATTTATTTTTTATGGATTTTTTGTTAATTTGCCAATCTCCAATCTCACCTTCAGTCACCACGTCGTGGTTTACCTTCAATACAATTCCTGTGATGTTATTGCATAAGGAAAGCCATGACAACTGGTTATAAGTTCCCATATTTTGACATTGATTAGTGATATAAACTTTTCATTTCTTTCGACACTTTCTATACCTGTAGTTATGCGTGCTTGCACTCTTACTTTTTTTTAAATGTTTGCGCCCCTATGTCTCTCCTGCTATTTCATTGTCATAAAACAAAATGCTTGGCCATTTCTCGAACCCCTCTGTACAGTGCTCGTATGATTAACTAACCATGCTTTGCCTAATCATTCAGGAGTTGGGCCTTATTCGCAAGCCAGCATCCTTCATGACAAGTATCTGCGACGAGCGGGGGCAGGAGCTCTTGTACGCAGGAATGCCAATTACAGAAGTGTTCCGTGAAGACATGGGCATCGGTGGGGTGTTGGGCCTGTTGTGGTTTCAGCGCCGGTATGGAGTCCCGTAGATCTGTTTGTAGACCAAGAGGTGCCTGAGTGTCAAGTTGATTATGTTGTGGAAAAAATGACTTTCATTCCTTTTGGACATTGTTGGAATTCTGGTGGTGTATTGTTTCGGATGCTGGAATGGTATCCCAGAGATTGTTAGTTTGAATTTGGTTGAAGGAATTGGCATTAAGATTTGGATTATTTCTTTGGAATCCTGAGCTATCTTAAGGAGAACTAATTGCTATGTCATCATCAGAATGTCATCTTTGTGCTCTGCCTGAACTGGTCTGTTTGTACAGTTCACAGTGTTACCTTGTTTCCATGTACCATTCAGTCTGGGTGGAAAACCATGCTCCCTCTAATGATGCGACATTTCCATGTACTGTTGCCATCCCTGTTTGGGCTGTCAAAACGAGCTCCCCCTGCGTCTTATTGTGACAGATTCCCAAAGCACGTGGACATTTGATAGGATCATCGGGTAACCAGTGGGCGTATACCTTTTTCTTGAACCGAAAGGAAAGACATCACTTTTCTCAAACGATAATTTCAACAATTATTTGGCACTCTTTTAAAATCGCTGAGTCGGCAGAAGGAAAGAGCTTGCAAAAGATTATGTGGACAGTTATTCCTCAAACAACATACATTTATGGACTGAAATTGCTCATCGATGGAGCGGTTCTCTCAAGTCTAACAGCATTCTTCAGACCACGGACTTGACGAACGATATTTATTCCCCCCCCCCCCCCCCGTGCTTACTTGAGGCTTTGCAAGTTGCGGTTTCACCCCAAGCTTGTTGAGAACCGCCTACATCCAGCAAATCTTCCACTCTGCGGAAACACGAGCTTTTTTTCACTCGGCTCGGATAGACGATCATGTGCCGGCTATGGGAGAACCTGGGTCTGGGCAGCACGGTTTTCATACCGATTTGAGTGATGCATGGAAACGAGGTATTTATGATCGACCCTTAAATGTCTTGGGGGAAGATTAGATAAAAATTTTAGTGCCCATCCTTTAAAAGACTGTGCTGCCCACAATCCCCGAACCAAATTAAAACGACTTGAAACATGGTGACAGGTTCATTGTGGCACCTTTCAAACTTTTGGCAGGCTTCCCAAGTACGCTTCAAAGTACCTGGAGATGTGTCTCATGGTAACCGCTGATCATGGACCAGCTGTGTCTGGAGCTCACAACACCATCGTGTGTGCCCGTGCTGGGAAAGATCTGGTGTCCTGTCTTACCTCTGGCCTGCTCACGATTGTGAGGCTTTTTGGAGTTAATAGATTTTGATTCTTGCTTCAGAAATATTAAGATTTCATTTTCATCCCATTTGCATGACTTTCACATTTTTCCTTTCATCATGCAGGTGTTAATTAAGGTTTTTATTTATTTTAAGGCATTCGATAAACAGCCTCTGTTTTCCAAGCAAAATATTGATGCAAATCGTTTTGATTTTCCTTTGTTGGCTTTATCCTCAGAGTGTACTTCTCTGGAGTCGTTTAATATCACTTTTTTTTTTAATGTGCATTTGGTGCCACGTGAACCAGTTTGCGTACCTGTTGATTCTTCCGTTAATCTACCTTGACTGCCCTGAACAGGGTGAGCGTTTTGGCGGTGCTTTGGATTCAGCTGCGAAACAGTTCAGCCACGCTTTTGATAGCGGCATAATTCCGATGGAATTTGTGAACAAAATGAAGAAAGAAGGCCACCTCATCATGGGTATTGGCCATCGTGTGAAATCGGTAAGGCGATGGTGATGAATATTTTTTTTTTTGGCCCCAAAGGCTGCCGTGGACTTATCGTGACTTGTTGCGCATTATTTGTGGAACGTTGAATTTTTTTTCTTTAATGTATGTGTATATATTTTTTTGGTGCCTTGCAGTTAAACAACCCAGATATGCGGGTGCAGATTTTGAAGGATTACGCAAAGCAGAATTTCCCTGCTACTCCACTACTGGACTATGCTCTCGAAGTCGAGAAAATTACCACCTCAAAGGTCTTGCAGCTTAAAAATCTCGAAAATTGCTTCTTGCATTCACATGTCGTGCCTCTTCCTCTGATCGGTGAATATACGATTTGAATCGTACATTGCGAATATTCTACATGAGAAGAAGTCATATTCAGGAAACACTGTAATGGTGATGAAATTGTTTATTTATTTTTTTTCCACAACTGTGTATATGGCTGTGTGCAGCCAGATGATCTGGTCAGCTTCACTCTTAACGAGGAATGTTAGTCTTGGTAAAGACCGGTGACCGCCTGCGTTGGTAGAGAGGGTAACAATGGGTTATCCAAAATAGAAGTTGCAAAAATGTAAGTTTTTACTGCCGTGAGAAACAAGGTGAGGCTTTCGCTTCAAGCATTCCCCCTCGTCTGACGACTGGTAATGCCCGAAACATGAGCTTCACTCTTATGTGAGCATTTTACACGATGGAGAAAGATCACTTTGTTTGTTTTTTCTCATTTCATTCATTTTTTTTGCCCCCCCCCCTCCCCCGACCTCAGAAACCAAATCTTATCCTCAATGTGGATGGCCTTATTGGAGTTGTGTTCGTTGATTTGCTCAGGCATTGTGGAAGCTTCACAAGGCAAGCGCTGCACATTTTAGAAATCATTTTGTTCATTACACAGTTACATGAAGGCTAAAAGATGAGTTTATTTCTAAAAGTCGCATTACCATAACTTTATTCAAATGTAACCTGCCACAATGTATTGAGTCAGATGTCACACTGCATTATTCATTGTGATGTGAAAAGCAATGCTTAGAGTGTACTCAATCGGCCATTGTCAGATTTTTTGCTCACCCAGAATGTTGTTCCGGGGAGCTTATGGGATGGTGCGCTGTCCGTCCGTCCGTCTGTCCGTCCACAAACACTTTCAACTTCTCTTAAACTTCACATACGATTTCAATGAAACTTAACCGCAACCTTCATCACCCGTGATGTACCAAAGGGTGTTCACGGCTTTAAAAAGAAATTGGGGTCTGAGGGTGTCGATCGAGGGAGTTTACAGGGGGTTGCCCGGCCCCCTAAAGAGGTATTTGCTTTCTTCTCAGAAGCCACACACACAATTCCAATAAAAGTTAACCACAACCTTCATCACCCGTGATGTACCAAAGTTTGTTCACACCATTAAAAATCTTGTGGTCTACTGGGGGGGGGGGGGAGTTGCCCTCCAAAATAGGTATTTGCTTTCTTCTTGGAAACCACACGCACAATATCGATGAAACTTGACCACAACCTTCATTAATATAGAGAGGGAGAGAGTGGGAAAAGCTGAGATTCTTTACGGTCGTTGTATTTAAAACGGTGGTGGCCGTGAGTCGCAAATGCAAGCTGTTGGAGAGGTTAAAAAACAGAGCTAAATGTCAGCTCAAAGGCCAATCAGAAATTATTTGTGTTTTGATGAACCAATTATCCATCTCTGGCACAGTGACTTCACTACCATGGCCACCGTACAGTTGTCAGTTTCTCATTTCCTGTTGTCGATTCGCCCAAACATGGAATAAGCTGGTATTTTCATTTTCATTTCTTTTTATTGTTTCCAAGATTAATTTCCTTAAGCCAAAATGACGAGCGAAGAGCCAGGACCATCCAAGACGAGGGCAAAAACCTACCATTTGCACCAGTGATGGAAAAGTGAATTTATTTTTAGGAATATCGTCCGTGCAGAGCTCTGCAACTTTGCTCATTCAAATCGTTCCTTGATGAGCTTGATGCCACCTTCGGTGAGATAATCCTTCATGGAGACGTGGGGTGGTTAAGTCGAG
>NC_140968.1:12941773-12956773 GCF_056783735.1 Eptatretus burgeri
ACTTGCAGGTTGTTTTCTCTCTGTCTCTCTCTCTCTCTCTCTCTCTCTCTCTCTCTCTCTCTCTCTCTCTCTCTCTCTCTCTCTCTCTCTCTCTCTGTGTCTGTGTCTGTGTCTGTGTCTGTGTCTGTGTCTGTGTCTGTGTCTGTGTCTGTCTCTGTGTCTGTCTCTGTGTCTGTCTCTGTGTCTGTCTCTGTGTCTGTCTCTGTGTCTGTCTCTGTGTCTGTCTCTGTGTCTGTCTCTGTGTCTGTCTCTGTGTCTGTCTCTGTGTCTGTCTCTGTGTCTGTCTCTGTGTCTGTCTCTGTGTCTGTCTCTGTGTCTGTCTCTGTGTCTGTCTCTGTGTCTGTCTCTGTGTCTGTCTCTGTGTCTGTCTCTGTGTCTGTCTCTGTGTCTGTCTCTGTGTCTGTCTCTGTGTCTGTCTCTGTGTCTGTCTCTGTGTCTGTCTCTGTGTCTGTCTCTGTGTCTGTCTCTGTCTCTCTGTCTCTGTCTCTCTGTCTCTGTCTCTCTGTCTCTGTCTCTCTGTCTCTGTCTCTCTGTCTCTGTCTCTCTGTCTCTGTCTCTCTGTCTCTGTCTCTCTGTCTCTGTCTCTCTGTCTCTGTCTCTCTGTCTCTGTCTCTCTGTCTCTGTCTCTCTGTCTCTGTCTCTCTGTCTCTGTCTCTCTGTCTCTGTCTCTGTCTCTCTGTCTCTGTCTCTCTGTCTCTGTCTCTCTGTCTCTGTCTCTCTGTCTCTCTGTCTCTGTCTCTCTGTCTCTGTCTCTCTGTCTCTGTCTCTCTGTCTCTCTGTCTCTGTCTCTCTGTCTCTCTGTCTCTGTCTCTCTGTCTCTGTCTCTCTGTCTCTGTCTCTCTGTCTCTGTCTCTCTGTCTCTCTGTCTCTCTGTCTCTGTCTCTCTGTCTCTGTCTCTCTGTCTCTGTCTCTGTCTCTGTCTCTCTGTCTCTCTGTCTCTCTGTCTCTCTGTCTCTCTGTCTCTCTGTCTCTCTGTCTCTCTGTCTCTCTGTCTCTCTGTCTCTCTGTCTCTCTGTCTCTCTGTCTCTCTGTCTCTCTGTCTCTCTGTCTCTCTGTCTCTCTGTCTCTGTCTCTCTGTCTCTCTGTCTCTGTCTCTCTGTCTCTGTCTCTGTCTCTCTGTCTCTGTCTCTCTGTCTCTGTCTCTCTGTCTCTGTCTCTCTGTCTCTGTCTCTCTGTCTCTGTCTCTCTGTCTCTGTCTCTCTGTCTCTGTCTCTCTGTCTCTCTGTCTCTCTGTCTCTCTGTCTCTGTCTCTCTGTCTCTGTCTCTCTGTCTCTGTCTCTGTCTCTGTCTCTGTCTCTGTCTCTCTCTCTCTGTCTCTCTGTCTCTCTGTCTCTCTGTCTCTCTGTGTCTCTCTGTGTCTCTCTGTGTCTCTCTGTGTCTCTCTGTGTCTCTCTCTGTCTCTCTGTGTCTCTCTGTGTCTCTCTGTGTCTCTCTGTGTCTCTGTCTCTCTCTCATCTTTTCCTGCTGGTTTATTCCCTTGCTTATTGCCTCACTGTCAGTTTGTTGCCTTTAATTAACCTCCATCACCTCTTACATGAGCCTTGATCTTGCAACAACAACAGATTCTTCTTGATTTTGCAGCGTTTATTTGTTCTTCATACCCATCCGTTTGCCTCTTGTTCCTTATTTCATTTTATTGTTAGAAATTCAAACGGCGCACAAAGTCTAGTGTGTGTTTGAGCCAAAACCAAGGTTATATTGACAGACTTCCCTTTTCCTGCATATCCTTTTTATTGCATTTTTTTTCTCTCTCTCTCAGATAATTTGGATCATTGTCTTAAAATTGCACTTATGACTTGTTCCTGTGATTTTTGTTTTTAAGATACCTTATAAATTTAAAGGTGTTGCTTCTGATTTCATGTGCAGCACTAGTCTGTGAGTAGCATAATTTGCTGAGCGGGTGTGTGGCTGTGGCACTGAGGAAATGTCCTCTGTAGATTAGGGAAGGAATTTTGAATTTGTTCATAGTGCCAGCTGTAGCCTGTCTTTCGCCTGCTCAATGTCGCCTGCCCTTCGCGAAGGACACATGGGGATCTTTAGCGTCCACCTACTAATGCCCGCAGATGGGACGCAGAGTTTAACGTCCGTCTGAGGGACAGCCCTGCATTAGAAGCACCATGATGACGATTTGTAGCCAGATAGAGGTTGGAACCCAAACGAGACCGCTCAGAGGGAAGTATGCATACCTCTCGATTCTAGGCCATCCTGCCAGCCAATTTCAGATGTTTAATTCAATTTGAATGTTTAATTTTCTTTTTCATCCCACTTTCAAGTTGTTATGTGGCTGGTACAGATGAATCCATCTTTTTTCAAAGTAATCGATGTTATGAGTAACCAAATGCTTCCATATTTCTCCCTCTGTTCCCTGAAATTTTCCGAGAAACAAGGTTGGGATGCAGAAATGAATGTATTTATTTATTTTAACTTGGGAAACTTACTCTACATAATGTTAACATCATGCTTTTGCAAGACTGAGTTCAGTTTATAAGTGAAACCAGATTTATAAAAAATATATATTGTTGCGAATTCGTGCCCGCCGGCGTGCGATCGACCGTGTGTAGCCAGAAGCGGCCGCCTCGCCCACCGGAACGGACAATTCAGTCATGACCCTCCGGGAACTACTGCCCAGAGCCAGTCACGGGTGGGGGTTTAACCTCACCACGATCGTGCCAATTGCCCACCCGCGCAGGATAGGGTTGCTCGCCAAATTCGACCTACCTAAGTACCTGCGCGAGTGGTCGACCGGGCGATCGTACCTCGCCGCAGGTCGATTTCGGACTGGAACCGCTTAAGCGGTTCGTTCCGTGCTGCAGAGATAACCAAGCGGAGTTATCGTCGACCTCGACGATTCCGATTAATTACCGGGCGTTTTAAACCCACTATCAATCCCTTACGTGATGCAAGATGGAGATTCAATAAAAGGAAGGAGACGAAGCAAAACGGGAAACAGTTCAACAAGCAATGCACTTTATTTACACACACACAGACAAGCACGTAGAAACAGCCATACAGTCAAAATGCAACAAAAGTAACTGCAAGGGAAAGAGTTACACCCAAATAAAAGGGGCAATGTACAGGCACAGACACTGAAGCAGTTCTACTTATTGGACACAGCGCCACACCATGCATTCAACCCAAAAGAAGGAAAGCCACCCTCATAGGCAAGGAGGCAAACAGGTCCATAGACCAAATGTACGTGGATCCTGGAGGATCGGCCAGGTCCACGAGACCGGGGAGGTCTTACCCGCGTCCTCGTGACGCGATGACGGGCAAGCCGCAATGTTCGCGCAGCTGCGCCCCGACTCCGTGGCCCTGGCGTGGTCGGCGAGTCCTCTCCGGCGTGCTCCGCGTGAGCGGTTTTGTTGGCACCACGTTTAGGGTGGGGGAGGAACGCCCCCCCCGGCACTATCTCAGCGCAGATGGGGGGGGGAAATTGCTGATGCTCAGGGAGAGGAGAATGGCTGGCTGGCTTGGACCCCGCAACGAGACGAGCGACCCCCACACTGCAACCTCGTTGCCGACCGCCGTCTTCCCTTGACTTGAACTTGAACTCGACCAGCCGCCTGTAACCGAACCGCGCGAACTCCAACTCTCTCCAACTTCTCTCCAACTCCCCTCCAATTCCCTGCAACTCCGCCCGAGTCGCTTTGCGCTCGCATCTTTATAGGCCTCAGGAGGAGCCTATATGCAAATATTTGGATCAAAACGCGATTGGAGGCGGGGCCACGCCATCCTCTGTTCAGCCATTGGTCGGGCAAAAAGGGGGCGTGAAGCATTCCTGATCCGATTTTCGGGGCGAAAGGAACGCATTCACAGCGGGTTCGGAGGCGGGGCTACACTACCCGATGCTCGGTCATTGGACGGATGAAAAGGGGGCATGAAGCATTCCTGATCCGCTTTTCAGGGCGAAAGGAACGCATTCACAGCCCATGGCACGACGTGTGGTAGAAAGGCGGAGGTGGTGGGAGTTTGGTTTTTGGCGGGCGTCGTTTGAGAATGGTGGTGAAATGATGTTTGCGGGATGGAGTTGTGGAGGTAAAGAGGCGAAGGTGGTGGTGTTTGAGTTGTTGGCGGCTTAATGGTCGAAAATAACAATAGAGAAAGAAAAAATGGCTAACTCAAAGCGTCGCAGCCCGGATGAATCACACATATTCCCTCTATACAACAGGTTTGGGCTAACTACACATGAACTTACTGATATATCTCACCTGAGGACTCTTTATGGTGTAATGCGAATTTCCACAACCGTAACAATATATATATATATATATATATATATATATATATATATATATATATATATATATATACATATATATATATATATATATATATATATATATATATATATATATATATATATATATATATATATATATATATATATAGTGGAAATTCGCAAACCACCATTCAGGTCCCGTAGGTGAGATATCTCTGTAAGTACATGTGTAATTAGCCCAAACCCGTTGTTGCGAGGGAATGAATGTGATTCATTCGGGCTGCGACCCTTTGAGATAGCCGTTTTTCTGTTCTATCTTTATTTTGAACCAACCATGTCTCAACCGCCATCACACAACAACCACCAACCACAACGCCGCTTCACAACAACAACAACAACGCCAACAGCCACGATCTTTACCTTCACAACTCGCTCCCACAAACATCGCATCACCGCCATTTCAAACGGCACCATGGCCATAAACCACCACCTTAAACCCTCCACCACCTTCACCTCTCCTTATGCGGCCATTCCCGCACCACTTGTGAGCACCGAGCGTCAGGCTGTCCTGGACTCGTGCAAAATGCGGCCTTTCCGAGGAGAATTCGGATCAGGAATGCTACACGCCCACTTCTGATCCGTCCAATCAGCAAGCGCAGGGCGGTTTGGCCCCGCCTCCAGGCGCGTGGGTCTAGAATCGAGATATGCAAATTCTCGGATCAGGGGAGACTCACGCCCCTTTTCCTCCGTCCAATGGGCGAGCGTGGCTCCACCCCCGAGCTCGTTCTGATACAGAAATTTGCATATGGGTTCTCCTGCCGGCCTATAAAGCACCGAGCGCGGGGCGAATTTGGGGAGTCTGTCGGGGTTCGGAGTCTGTCGGGGAGCTGCAGAGAGAGGAAGCCTGGAGCGCGGTCGAGTCAGTCTGGAGAGGTCGGAGAGCCGAGTGGAGCTGGTAGTCTGTCGGGGAGCTGCAGGGAGAGGAAGCCTGGACCTTGGAGGAGCGGGGAGTCGGCCTTGGAAGGGCGAAGAGAGTTTTGGGGCAGAGTCGGGTTGGAGTGCGGAGTGGAGTCGGGAGGCGAGGGCGTACAGGTGGTTTGCTGCAGTCGGCTGAGGAGAATTGGGGAAGAGACCGAGTAGTTCGGGTCCGAGGCAAGGAAGACGGCGGTCGGCGACGAGCTCGCGGTGGAATCGCTCGTCGCGGGACCCAAGCAAGCCTGCTATACTCTTTCCCCAGAGCATCAACAATTTCCCCCCTTTTCCCCCCGTGCTGAGATAGTGCGAAAAGGGGGCCCCGTTCCCACCCCACTCCAAACAGTGCCAACGAAACCCGCCAAGGAGCATGAAGTCAGGGCACCGCCGCGCTGCCACATTTGCGGCTCATCACGAAGACACGGGTAGGATCCACCCGGTCTCGCGGACCTGACCGCTCTTTCAGGTCCCGCGCAAATATTGGCCCACAGGCCCCGTCTGCCCCCTTGTCTTTGAGGCTGGCCCTTTTCTTTTGCTTTTGAGTAAATGTGTTGTTGGCGCCGTCTGTAAAGTAAAACTGTTTAAGTGTTGCCGTGTGCATGCGCAGTCGGTTGTAGATCTGCATTGTTGTGTTTCTTTTGTTGCAATTGCTGTAGGTGCATTCTGTTTAATTGTATATGTGTGCTCTCCGCGTGCCGCGGAATAAATGTGCATTATGTTGAACTGTTTTCCCGTTTCGCTTCGTCTTTTCTTTAATTGAATCTCCATCTTGCTTCACGTAAAGGGTTGGTAGTGGGCTTAATGCGCCCGATAATTAATCGAAACCGTCGAGGCCGACGATAACACCGCTCAGTTATCCCAATAGCACGGAATGGGTCACTTAAGTGGCCCGTGTCCGGAGTCGACATGCGGCGAGGTGCGATCGCCCGGTCTACCCTCTGCGTGGGTACTTAGGTTGGTCGAGTTTGGCGAACAACCCTATCCCACGCGGGGGGCCGATTGGCACGATCGTGGTGAGGCCGAAGGCCCACCCGTGACTAGCTCTCGGCGTTAGTCCGAGAGGGTCACGACAGAATTGTCCGTCCGGTGGGCGATGTGCCGCGATTCGAGTTACGTGGCCGTTCGCACGCCGGCGGGCGCGAATTCGCAACACTGGCGGGGCCACGCCACCCTCTGTTCAGCCATTGGTCGGGCAAAAAGGGGTGTGAAGCATTCCTGATCCGCTTTTTGGGGCGAAAGGAACGCATTCACAGCGGGTTCGGAGGCGGGGCTACACTACCCGATGCTCGGTCATTGGACGGATGAAAAGGGGGCGTGAAGCATTCCTGATCCGCTTTTCGGGGCGAAAGGAACGCATTCACAGCCCATGGCACGACGTGTGGTAGAAAGGCGGAGGTGGTGGGAGTTTGGTTGTTGGCAGGCGTCGTTTGAATATGGTGGTGAAGTGATGTTTGCGGGATGGAGTTGTGGAGGTAAAGAGGCGAAGGTGGTGGTGTTTGAGTTGTTGGCGGCTTAATGGTCGAAAATAACAATAGAGAAAGAAAAAATGGCTAACTCAAAGCGTCGCTGCCCGGATGAATCACACATATTCCCTCTATACAACGGGTTTGGGCTAACTACACATGAACTTACCGATATATCTCACCTGAGGACTCTTTATGGTGTAATGCGAATTTCCACAACCGTAACAATATATATATATATATATATATATATATATATATATATATATATATATATATATATATATATATATATATATATATATATACATATTCTTTGAATGAATCGTAAGAACAATCAACATTACAAAGGGCAAGTCATGAAAGTTTTTAACGATTCTCTTTCAAACGTTTTCTTTAGGTCATTTTCTGGATCAGAAACGGCTGAAACAGGGGTTGTACCGACACCCATGGGATGACATCTCTTACGTGATGCCCGAACACATGACGATGTGAGCCAGCTCTCAGATTAGCATCCACCAAGGAAGCCAAACGCGGGCGTCCCGTCGGTGTTCATCTGTACGAACCCAGCATTTATCACGTCTGGGTTTCAGCCAATCATTCTCTGTCGCAGTTCATGTCCTTCCTCATTGTGGACTCCCTTTTTATTGCAATGTTTTCATTTGGATAAAAGCAATGAAGCCAAAAAGGGTATGTGTTTGAAAGAGAAGGATGGCGAGAATTGTCCTTTGATTTCCTTTCCGTGTTGTTGCCTTTTTTTTTTTTTACATTCCTTTTAAAACTACTCGGAGTATCGGTGCCTGTGCTGGTGCGAGGAAATGTGAATTTTGATGTGTAATATTTTGAGAAGTGTTTTTCTGGTTTCACTTTTACTTCACGGCTTGTGTGTTTAAGGGATGTTTGTTGTTACATTTGTTGTTTTAATTTTGCTGTGAGCATGCATGACTGCTGCCATTAGGTTCTCGTACACAATGATTGGTTTTATCTTCTTCTTCATCTTTGGTTTTTTGTTCTTTCTTTTTTTGTCCTGTTGTCATTTACACGAATGAAGCATGCTCGGGAGTGTGAGATGTCGGAGAGCTTGTGTGTGATGTTACATGTGAAAAAAAACCAGGTGCCTCGTATCGGCTGCTTTCCTGAGCGAGATGTTTGTCGACGGAATCGTCCCTCTTCGTCCGTCCGGGCAATTTTCCGAGGACAATTGAAACACAATTCACGGCAGCCAGTAGCATTTGGATCCCCAGTTAAATGGCCTGCGGGTTTTTATTTGGCGGAGAATCGGTCGCAGTAATTTTTACATTTTCAAACTCCTTCGCAAACGTACACAGATCAACTTCTTCATGAAAGTTGAATCTGAAGTATTCGTTGTGGCGTAAAAAAAGGCTTTTCAAGTGTGCCGTTCTCCCATTTTGATCATTAACTGTGCGGAAGCACTCGTCCTTCTTCCTGAGGTTGTTATAATCGTTGAGGCTTGGTTGAGATGATACTACTGTATTATTCTTGGTTGAGGCATTATTTTGATTTGAGTTGTGCTTTTGATGTCTGGTTTTTAAACAGCCATATAACAAATAAAGGATGTTTCATTCGCTCAATCAATCCAGACTTGGTGCTCGGTCAGTTTTATTTTCACCGTCAAAAGAAACCATTGTGTTTTTAAAAAAACATGGCTGGATGGCTCACAAAGAGGAATGAATAAGTGGATGTGAGCAGCGAGTCTGGATTTTGGGAGTTTCACCAAAAGGGAATTGCTAGCAAACCGTGTGCGCCCTGCACAAACCCGGGGGCGGGAGAGGGGACATAAAAGGGCACAGGGTACACAATCGGAACAAGAAGCTGTGGAATCTCTGCAGAGATTTGTCAGGTAATCTTTGCATGGAAACGGTGAGTGTGTTCAGATTTGTCAGGATTGAGAAATATTCCAAGTGTAGGAGCAGCTCATGATTCTGTCAAGGTATACATAGAGGGAAGAGGCTACTGTCTACCTGTCTGAAGAATGAGGGATGTTATTGCAGATGGCACAGATTGGAGTTATCAGGAAAGAGATAAAGAGGGTTTTCCAGAGTGTCAAGATTGTTGTTGAAGATTTGAGAGAGGACTGGGCCCAAAACTGTCTTGAGACACACCAGCCTTGACAGGAAGAGGTGAGATGATCCTGTTGAGACATGCATTGACTACAAGATTACAGGAAGTCAGTAAGCCATGTGTGGAGTTGGCCTTGGATGCCACAGGCAGCGAGTTTGGATAGCCAGGCAGGATGCCAGACTGTATGGAAAGCGCAAGATTTTTCTCTTTTTTTTTTTTTTTGTATACCTTGTCGAGGCTCGTGTGAGAGCGAACACACAACGCACAGCAAGGGGGGCATAAGACAAGAGGGGTGGGAGTCGGAAGGACAAAACAGTGGGGAACAGAGACATTAGGAGATCTGTGGAAGGGAGAAGGATGGGGGTGGGGAACATGGGGAATACAAGATGGACATTACAGGAACTGCCATGAAGGAAAGCAGGGAATTTGAAGGAGGGTTGGATTAACGGGGGTAGAAAAGATCGAGGATTTGCCGAGAGAGATACGGCCATAATCTCGTGTGTGACTTTGTGGGCCTCCATCCATTATTGAGAGAGTTGAAGCAGCATGTCCAGGGTAGAACGACCATGTCTGACCAGTCCATTTGAGAAATGGAAGGATTTGATGTCAACAGTGATGATGGATTCCATATTCGATGCCATCCGTCTAACTAATCCAAATTCAATGCCAGATACAGGGTCAGATTTAACACTACCATTCTGAAGCACTTTCCTTTGAACAGGGACATAAAGCAGACTGTCCCATCTGAATTTTTATGGAGGATGTTGAGAATGTGCAGTGGACAGAGTATGAAGATTCTTGTTGGGTGCAAATCTGGAGGCAAAAATAGACCAGGGTGTTCAAAATAACAGTGCTGGAGTTTGATTAGGATCGATATCGTTGCAAACAGAGGCTCATTAATAAAAGTAATTGGACAAGCCAAAGAAGGAGAGCAATGGACATCAGAAATGGTCCAACGCTTCGTTTGAAGGGCAAGGCCATAATATTGTTACGGATCTGGAAACCATATTCATTCAAACATACAGATGTCCCAAAGGTCAGTTATTCCGTTAAGTACATGTGACACAGGTCCCTTCTTTTGGGTCGTGGGAGAATCAAAGGTGTGCGTTGCGATGTTCTTTTAGGTAGGTTATTACATCCAATGAACCATCCAACAAACCATCTTAGACCATCCAACAAACAAACCGACAACACCACTGAACAAGCGCTTCACTCGCCTTACCGGCGACTCGCTGTCTGAGGCAGAATCTCTGGCAGTTCCTTCTCGGCTTCCACAAACTTTGTAACTTCTTTTTGACAAGTGGGGGGGCAGGGTTTTCTCTGCGTGTCCGAAATCCCGACCAGAAAGGGTGGACCCATGGAGCCCCGTCCAATCAGGGCAGACAGTGACGTCTGTTCCACCGAGCCCCCGCCCCGTTCGGGGAGGGCCATAAAAGTTACGACGCGATCCTCAGTGGAGAGTTCTGAGGGGGTTCGGTCGTTGGTTCTGCGTAAGTATCTTGGAGGAGGAACGAGAGTTCTTTTGGAGGAGCAAGTTGGTTGGTGTGCGCTCTACATTTTGCTGGCGTTCGTGGAGTTTTCCTGGGTCCCGTCCACGACCCTGATCTCCGCCCTAGGACTCCGACTGCCCCGCTCGGTTTCCTCCACGGGCACGAGCCCCACGCGTGTGACTGTGGGCCGAGCCGCACGACCAATAGCAGGTGCCGCACTACAGAGCACTCCCTCCCTTCAACGTGCAGGTACCAACGTGAACTGTGACCCCCAGCTCGTCTCTCCCTCTCTGGCTGCGGGGATCTTTCAATAAATTGTCTGAGTGTGTGGGCCCCGTCTTATAAGTAGAACTGTTAAGTGTTTTCCATCATTGTAAATTCTTGCTTGCATATCCGCGATAAGTGTTGCCCTGTGTCTTTTTTATTTGTGAATAAAACGATTGTAGAAATGTTCCCAGTTCATTTCCATCCTTTCTTGCATTGCTCCAGCATGGTTCGGATCTGAGTTTAGGCGGGTTTTTATTCCCGATAATCTGCTCATCCTCGCCGGCATGGCTATGGCAGTTCTGCTCGACTGCACCCGAACCAGAATTGGTAGTCGGTAGTTGGAACCCTACCGCAGTCAGTAGAGTGACCCGGTTCGAGCAAGACGTGCCAAGGGCGTGGTTCCCCGGTGGTCGAAATAGCGGAGTTAATTAGGTAAATTGGTTCAAGACAAAAAGACCCTACGCTACGCGGTTGAGATATTGACGTCCACGGTCGGTTTAGTGACCCGCCGGCTTACGGAGTTATCCGAGAGCGACGGCCTACAATTCCGGGGAGTCTGGTGGAGACAACGTAACTTTCCCCACCTCGTGGTCATTCTCGCCACTGACCCCTGGCCCACCACAATACTGTATTTTACAGTAGATGGCTTTAACCATTTTATTTTAGTGCTTGTAATCACTTGCACTGCCAACACAAACTGCCACTTCTGTTGCAATCAGCAATAAGATTATGGCCAAGAATATTAAACATAATGAGAAGGCATTCTAAGTACATAAGGGGTAAAGATCTGGTTAAGAAAAGTGTGGACAGGGAGATTGGTTGGTGATGAAAGTGAAAATGGCAGGCTGATTAAATTGTTATGTTGCTTCAACGTTGACTCAAGAATGGTCAGCGGATCATCCAATTACTGAAACAACTTATCAGGTGAAGCAGGGCTTTTGGAGGAGTTCCTGAGAGAGGAATTGAAAGTTTGGAAAGCAAAGAGAAGATGACATTCCAGAGCCAGATAAACATCCAAGAGTATTGTGGGAGATGGCAGAGCATGGTGTTTGCAGATATCTTTAACAGCTCTGAGTCGGAACCGGTATCAGAGGACAGGAGAGTAGCAAATATAACAACACTAATGCTTAGATGCACAAAAAACTATACACCTTTCCACTCTAGGTGGCTCTGGAAGTTCTGGGGAATGTAACAAAGTAAACTTGTAAAAAATTGAAGGGCACTCTTTGACATCGTGATGTCGCCAGATCTGCCTCTGCCCACATTATTACATCATTATACATACTTGTTCTAAGTTTGATTTCAAACCCTGAACCCAGATCTAAAATATTAAATAATTCTGGCAGCCAGACCATGCAGCTGATCGGGTTGAAATTTAAAACATTTATTCCCCATGACGACTAGATCATGGTTGTGATGTTTCACGTCGATTGATGAAACGGTTCAGGAGAGAGCATTTTTAAAAGATTTTCGTTCAACCCAATATGGCTGCCAGACCATGTGACCTATTAATTATTCGTGAACACCCTGCTATCCCCTTGTCATTCTAACATGTCATAAAAAGGAACAATAATTCAATCAGTTACAATCTTAACTAGCATGTTTACAAGTGGTGGTGTATGGATTAGGATTCAATTTCAGACGCCTGCCCTTTTCTGTTTTTTCTAGGCTCTTGATGGCGTTGAGGTCAGGAATGCTGATAGGTCCACGTCCATTTCAGTGGACTGGTCCCCAGAATATGAAAAGATGGGCCACCTTCTCTTTCACATTGCTTCAAGGCCAATTGAATGACCCTGGGAATATATCTCAACGATTTCATTTCTGTTACCTTCGTATTTCCTTCTGTGATTGATATTGTTGCGGACCCGGGGTCGGGGGCGAGAAGACCACGAGGGGGGAAGCTACCTAGGGTTCCCACCAGACTCTCCGGAATCGCAGGCCGTCGCACACGAATAACTTTGTGACGGGGCAGGTCGCTAATCGACCGTGAACGCCAATAACTCGACCACGTGACTTAGGGTCCTCCCTCTGATACCGTTTACCGAAAGGTCACGTGGTTTAACTACCGGGGGACACGCCCTCAGTACGCCTTGTTCAAACCAAATGACGCCTTGTACGATGACGAAAAGGAAAGGGTTGGAATAGAAATCAGAATTGGAGATAGAGATTGTTAATCGACCGAGCGATGAGACCCACGCAACGCACTTCATCCCGTTAACCCACAAGACATGAGTGGAAGGTCTGACTGCACAGAAACGAACGAAATTACTGCCTGGGGATCACTGTATGTTGGGTGCCATTGGCTTAGAGTCATGCAGTTTTTGAGAACCGCAACAATATAATACTCAACCAATGTGAAACTGGTCACCATAATACACAGCATCGTAACACACAGCATCGTAACGCATAGCATCATAACGCACAGCATCGTGACACACAATCGTAACACACACCATAGTAACACAGCATCGTAACACACCATCGTAATACAGCATTGTAACACACACCATCCTAACACACACCATCCTAACACACACCATCTTTATTCCAAAAAATATATTGAAATCACAGCTTGTCCCCTTCAAAATAGTTTCCCTCCAGTCTCACACAATTATCCATCCTCTTCTTCCACGCTTCGATGCACCCCCGGAAGGCTTCTTCTGGAATCCTCCGGAGCTCCGTCGTCAGGGCCTTTTTGATGGCCTCCACATCAGGAAATCGGGTCCTCTTGATCACCCCCTTGAGTTTGGGGAATCGGAAAAAATCACAAGGGGCCAAGTCTGGCGAATACTGGGGTTGCTCCAGAGTTGGCACGTTCCTCTCCGCCAGAAACTGTCGGATTCTCAGGACACTGTGAGCAGGAGCGTTGTCATGGTGGAGCACCCAGGCGTTGTTTTCCCACAGATCCCCCCTCTTGTCCCGGACTGATCTCATGAGGCGCCGGAGGATCTCCTTGTACACGTATTGATTCACCGTTTGACCCTGTGGTAGAAACTCGAAGTGGACGATGCCCTTGATGTCAAAAAACGCGATTAGCATCACCCTGACCTTTGACTTTGACATCCTTGCCTTCTTTGGTCTTGGTGATGTCGGACTTTTCCACTGACGACTCTGCCGTTTTTCTTATTCGAATATCCATGATTAATCGCCAGTAATGACTCTCCCAAGCAGGTCTGGATTGTCCTCGAGGCGCTCGATAATGTCTTGACAGACAGTGACTCTTCGCTGTTTCTGGTCCTCGGACAACAGCTTGGGGACCATCTTTGCGCACACCTTGCGCATTTCGAGATTTTCAGTGATGATGCTCCAGACAGTGTCCTTGTTGATGGAAAGTTCCTCAGCAATCATCCAGACCTTGAGTCGACAATCTGCGCTCACCATCTGCTTCACACGCTCGATGTTGTCCGCCGTTCTGCTCGTTGAAGGTCTTCCAGACCGTGAATTGTCTTCAACCTCCTCCCGACCCTCTTTGAACCTCTTCTGCCATTTATAATGCACGTGTATGTGACATTGCTTCTTCCCCGTAGACTTGCTGCAGCATTGCGAAGGATTCGGAAGGTGTTTTGCCAAGCGTGGCAAGAAACTTCAGATTGGCTCTCTGCTCACGGTTCATAGCGCGACGACTCAGACGAGACGTGTAAAGCACGACCTGTAAAAAATCACACAATGAGCGCAGTCAACCATCACCAATCATATATATTGCTGAAATGATGCGAAAGATTGTGACGCAACCAGTTCATTCAAGTTGTGTAAGTGGAGCACACAGCAGGCACAGTCCCGTTACTTTTTAGACGGACCTCGTGTTTAAATATATGTGTGTATGTATGTATGTATGTAGATATGTTCCCGAAATACAGCCAAAACGGGACACGATAGCGCAAAAAATTTCGGCCCACCTTACTCACCATTCTCCTGCGGTGTGCAGTATCAAGTTTCATTCAAATCGGGTAACGGAAAAAAATTATTTAAAAACTCAATTACCGATTCAGTAAAGTTTTGGAACACGATCCATAAAGCGCAAGGACAAACCATGGAGAATGTGTTGATGTACCTCGAGAAGCCGGTCGGCCGAACGATGACTCCTCAGGCAAATGCTCAAATTTTCTTCAAGTCAAAGTTTGACCACTAAATGATATCAAAGTTTTGTGTCTTTTTCTTTTTAGATCCTCGTGGAGGATCTCCAAGACTGACTCACGTTGTTGTTCTTCATCTTCTTCTTGTGGACTTTTTTGTTTCACATCCTACAGTTTTCATCGAAACTTCCTGAAACTTGGCGTATACATGTAAAAATTCCCTGCGCAGACAGTAACCATCTCCGATTTTGAAAATTCCTCCGAGAAAAAAAAGTTATGACGTCAAAATATGTCCACTAATGGAAATCGCCAAAAAAATTATCTCAAACTAGGCAAGCTTTTTGAATTCTGTTTGTGGGAATCGAACAGGACATGAGCAGAGATTAATTACCGCACATATGATACATCACTATGACGTCATATCAATTTTTATG